>NW_027142909.1:27500-35000 GCF_026170545.1 Melanerpes formicivorus
ACCCCCAGCTCCCCACACCCCCCGGCTCCCGTTAGCGGTTTGCGCGGAGCCCCCCCTTCCCGCCGTTGCCTCTTGCCGCTACCCCCCCGCCCCCCCCCCCCCGCTGCCGGTTTGCGCGGAGCCCCCCCGCCTGCCGTTGCCTCTTGCCGCGGCCACCACCGCCCCCCCCCACACCCCCCGGCCCCCGTTACCGGTTTGCGCGGAGCCCCCCCTCCCGACGTTGCCTCTTGCCGCTGCTGCCACCCCCAGCTCCCCACACCCCCCGGCTCCCGTTACCGCTTTGCACGGAGCCCCCCCGCCCGCCGTTATCTCTTGCCGCTGCCGCGACCCATCTCCCCCCCCCCCCGCCGCCGCTAACTGCCCCCCGAAGCCGCTAGCAGCTGGGCACCCTCCGCCAAAGCCGCCGCGGCTTCCCCTTCCCACATTGTCCCCTGGAGGGGGGATCGCGACGCGGGCTGCCGCTTCCCTCCCGGGCTGCCCGGCTGCTCTCTAACCCCTGCGACCGAGGCGGCGCTGTTAGGGCGGCCGTGCCGGTGCCCCTTGCCGCAGCTAGCCTCTCGCCGCTGCCCCTCCCGTCCGTCGTCCCCCGTCCCCCAAAACTTGCTGCTCTCCACGCTGGAGCCTGCACGGGGGAGGTTGCGCTCCGCTCCTCCGGCCCTAAAGCCGCCCTCGCCCGCCCCCCGGCTTGCCGCTTGGCTGGGCTGCCCGCCCGCCCGCTAATCCCCCCAACGCCCCCCACCCCCAAAAACACCCCAGCCCTACCGCATGCCGCTCCCCCTCTCCCCGCTCTCGCTGACCGCTGCCACCCCCCCCCACCCCTCCCCCCCGAAACAAACCCCCCAGCCCTACCGCATGCCGCTCCCCCTCTCTCCCTAGCCTGCCCCCCCCCGCCGTCGCTTGCTGCTGCCGCCGCCGCCGCCGCCGCCGCCGCCGCCGCCGCCGCCGGGACCCGCCTCGGTCTGGTGGCGCGCGCTCGGAGATCCCCGGCTACCCGTCCGTCCGTCCCTCCCTCCCGCCCCGCCCCGGGGGAGGGCCCGGGGCAGCGCGGGCAGGCGGGGAGCAAAAAAAGGCGCGGGCGCCAAAAAACGTCGGGGTCCCGGGGTGGCGGAGGGGGGCGGCGGCGGGGGCGGCGGCGGGTACACGGCGCCGGGTCCAGGGCGCCGGGTCCAGCCCGTCCCGGGGCGGGGACAGGTGGTGTCGTCCGTCCCCGCCCCCGTAACCTGCTCTGAAGCATCCGCTTCCCGCCGCGGTTCGCCCTCCACCCCCCCCGCCGCACACGCAGCTGCCGCTTCCCGCCGCCTCTGCCCCCCGCCCCGGGATCAACCACCCGCCGGGTCCAGCCGGTCCCGGTCCCGGGAACCTGCTCCCGGGGCCAGCCGGAGCCACGCCCCCTCCTCTGACGCTTCCAGCTGCCGCCTCCCCTCCCACCCCCCAAACTCACACTGGCCCTCGCCGGCCCGCCCACCCGCCTACCTGCTTGCCCGCCGCCGCTGGGTGGCGTGCCGGACACTCTCGCACACAGGTACACAGACAGGGACACAGGGACACAGGCACTCAGGCACACAGGGACACAGGGACACAGGGACACAAGGACACAGGGACACAGGCACTCAGGCACTCAGGCACTCAGGGACACAGGGACACAGGGACACAGGCACTCAGGCACTCAGGGACACAGGGACACAGGGACACAGGGACACAGGCACTCAGGCACTCAGGCACTCAGGGACACAGGGACACAGGGACACAGGCACTCAGGCACTCAGGGACACAGGGACACAGGCACTCAGGCACACAGGGACACAGGTGGCGGGCCGGAGGCCGCTCTCCACTGTGTGGCAGGGGTCCAAGAGCCACCCCAGCCCAACCCAGAGGGTCTTTTGCACCTCTCTAGAGGCCACCCAGAGACCCCAGGCCGCAGCAGAAGCCTCCCCCGCACGCTCTGCAGGCTTCCGACCCACCCCAGGCCGCAGCAGAAGCCTCTCCCGCACGCTCTGCAGGCTTCTCAGCCACCCCAGGCCGCAGCAGAAGCCTCTCCCGCACGCCCTGCAGGCTTCTCAGCCACCCCAGGCCGCAGCAGAAGCCTCCCCCGCACGCTCTGCAGGCTTCTCAGCCACCCCAGGCCGCAGCAGAAGCCTCTCCCGCACGCTCTGCAGGCTTCTCAGCCACCCCAGGCCGCAGCAGAAGCCTCTCCCGCACGCTCTGCAGGCTTCTCAGCCACCCCAGGCCGCAGCAGAAGCCTCTCCCGCACGCTCTGCAGGCTTCTCAGCCACCCCAGGCCGCAGCAGAAGCCTCTCCCGCACGCTCTGCAGGCTTCTCAGCCACCCCAGGCCGCAGCAGAAGCCTCCCCCGCACGCTCTGCAGGCTTCTCAGCCACCCCAGGCCCCAACAGAAGCCTCTCCCGCACGCTCTGCAGGCTTCTCAGCCACCCCAGGCCGCAGCAGAAGCCTCTCCCGCACGCTCTGCAGGCTTCCGTCCCACCCCAGGCCGCAGCAGAAGCCTCCCCCGCACGCTCTGCAGGCTTCTCAGCCACCCCAGGCCCCAACAGAAGCCTCTCCCGCACGCTCTGCAGGCTTCCGACCCACCCCAGGCCGCAGCAGAAGCCTCCCCCGCACGCTCTGCAGGCTTCTCAGCCACCCCAGGCCGCACCAGAAGCCTCCCCCGCACGCTCTGCAGGCTTCTCAGCCACCCCAGGCCGCACCAGAAGCCTCCCCCGCACGCTCTGCAGGCTTCTCAGCCACCCCAGGCCCCAACAGAAGCCTCTCCCGCACGCTCTGCAGGCTTCCGACCCACCCCAGGCCCCAACAGAAGCCTCTCCCGCACGCTCTGCAGGCTTCTCAGCCACCCCAGGCCGCACCAGAAGCCTCCCCCGCACGCTCTGCAGGCTTCCGACCCACCCCAGGCCGCAGCAGAAGCCTCTCCCGCACGCCCTGCAGGCTTCTCAGCCACCCCAGGCCGCAGCAGAAGCCTCTCCCGCACGCTCTGCAGGCTTCTCAGCCACCCCAGGCCGCACCAGAAGCCTCTCCCGCACGCTCTGCAGGCTTCTCAGCCACCCCAGGCCGCAGCAGAAGCCTCTCCCGCACGCTCTGCAGGCTTCTCAGCCACCCCAGGCCGCACCAGAAGCCTCTCCCGCACGCTCTGCAGGCTTCTCAGCCACCCCAGGCCCCAACAGAAGCCTCCCCCGCACGCTCTGCAGGCTTCTCAGCCACCCCAGGCCGCACCGGAAGCCTCTCCCGCACGCTCTGCAGGCTTCCGACCCACCCCAGGCCGCACCAGAAGCCTCCCCCGCACGCTCTGCAGGCTTCTCAGCCACCACAGGCCGCACCAGAGGATCTTTTGCACCTCTCTGGACGCCACCCAGAGACTCCAGGCCGCACCAGAGGCCCCCCCCCCAACCATTTACAGGCTGCAGTGCCAGCCTAGGCCCTGCTGGCAGCCTCCCTTGTCTGCTTTGGAAGGCCTCCCATCCACTCCAGACCTGCCTGGAGGCCTCCCTCGACTGCTCCCGGGGCCCTCGAAGCCACCCTAGGCCTTTCTGGAGGACCTGCTCGACCGCTCGGGCGGCTTCTGACGCACCCTCGGCCATCCGGCGCCCAGCAGCTCCCAGGGACAGGCACCGGCCTCCCCCTCCGGCCGCCCCTGGGGCCGGGGGTGGCTCGGACTCGGCGCCCCCAACGTGTCGTCCCGTCCCCCCCCCCCCCCGCACCGCCGAACATTCGCTGCAGCCGAGGGCTTGCCGCTCGACGCCTACCCCACCCGCCCAGCCCCCCGCTGCCGCCCGGCGCTGCCCCCGGCCGCTGCGCCCCGCCTCTCATCGCTCCCCCCACCCGGCAACCGGCCGCCGGGCACGGCAAGTCCCAGGGCAGGGAACAGGTGCTGCCGGGACCCCGTGCTGGCTGCCGGCTTCCCGGGGCTGCCCCGGGCACGGACAGGTCGCCCCCCCCGCCCCGGCGAATGTTCACCGAACCGGCTGCCGGCTGCCTTCGAGCACCCCCCGCCCCCCGCCACTATCGTCCCCCCCGCCCCCCCTCCGCCTCCGCTGCCGCTTCTCCCCGCACCGCCTCCACTGCCTCCCCCCGCCGCCGGCGAACGAGTCGCCGGATCCGTAGGGTGCCGGGAGCCCGAACGGCGAGCGGCTCCGGCTGCTGCCGGGACCGCGGGGCTTCGAGCCGCTCCGGCCGCGCCCGGGACCCCGTGCCGGAAGCCGGCATCCCGGGACGGCCCCGGGACGGCCCCGGTCGCCGGCCGGGTGACGTTCAGCGAAGCGGCTGCCGCCAGTCTTTGGGCCTCCCCCGTGCCGGGGCCGCGGGGATTCGAGCCGGTCCGGCCGCGGCCGGGATCCCGGGCCGGACGATGGCTTCCCGGGCCGGTCCCGGTCGCCTCCCGGGTGACGTTCACCGAAGCGGCTGCCGGCTGTCTTCGAGCCCCCCCCCGCCTCCGCCTCCGCTGCCGCTTCTCCCCGCACCCCCTCCACTGCCTCCCCCCGCTGCCGGCGAACGAGTCGGCGGATCCATACCGTCCCGAGAGCCCGAGGCGGCGGCACCCAGTGCGGGTCCGGCCGAGGCCGGGACCCCGTGCCTGTCGCAGGCTTCCCGGGACGGCCCCGGAACGGCCGCGGTCGCCGGCCGGGTGACGTTCACCGAAGCGGCTGCCGGCTGTCTTCGAGCCCCCCCCCCTCCGCCTCCGCTGCCGCTTCTGCCCGCACCTCCTTCACTGCCTCCCCCCGCCGCCCGCGAACGAGTCGGCGGATCCGTAGGGTGCCGGGAGCCCGAACGGCGAGCGGCTCCGGCTGCTGCCGGGACCGCGGGGATTCGAGCCGCTCCGGCCGCGGCCGGGACCCCGTGCCGGAAGCCGGCATCCCGGGACGGCCCCGGGACGGCCCCGGTCGCCGGCCGGGTGACGTTCAGCGAAGCGGCTGCCGCCAGTCTTTGGGCCTCCCCCGTGCCGGGGCCGCGGGGCTTCGAGCCGGTCCGGCCGCGGCCGGGATCTCGTGCCGAACGTCGTCTTCCCGGGACGGTCCCGGGAGGGCCCCAGTCTCCTCCCGGGTGACGTTCACCGAAGCGGCTGCCGGCTGTCTTCGAGCCCCCACCCCTGCCGTGGCCGCGGGGATTCGCCCCGGTCCGGCAGCTGACGGTTCCCTGTGCCGGACGCCGGCTTCCCGGGACTGCCCCGGGACAGCCCCGGTCGCCTCCCGGGTGACGTTCACCGAAGCTGCTGCCGCCTGTCTTTGTCCCCCCCCCCCGTGCTCTCCCTCAGCCGGGAGGTAGACGTGCTCTCCCTCGGCGAGTAGACGTGCTCTCCCTGGGCGAGTAGACGTGCTCTCCCTCGGCGAATAGACGTGCTCTCCCTCGGCGAGTAGACGTGCTCTCCCTCGGCGAGTAGACGTGCTCTCCCTCGGCGAGTAGACGTGCTCTCCCTCGGCGAGTAGACGTGCTCTCCCTGGGCGAGTAGACGTGCTCTCCCTGGGCGAGTAGACGTGCTCTCCCTGGGCGAGTAGACGTGCTCTCCCTGGGCGAGTAGACGTGCTCTCCGTGGGCGAGTAGACGTGCTCTCCCTGGGCGAGTAGACGTGCTCTCCCTCGGCGAGTAGACGTGCTCTCCCTCGGCGAGTAGACGTGCTCTCCCTGGGCGAGTAGACGTGCTCTCCCTCGGCGAGTAGACGTGCTCTCCCTCGGCGAGTAGACGTGCTCTCCCTCGGCGAGTAGACGTGCTCTCCCTCGGCGAGTAGACGTGCTCTCCCTCGGCGAGTAGACGTGCTCTCCCTCGGCGAGTAGACGTGCTCTCCCTCGGCGAGTAGACGTGCTCTCCCTCGGCGAGTAGACGTGCTCTCCCTCGGCGAGTAGACGTGCTCTCCGCGGAGATCGCGCTTGTCGCCAAGGGGTCGCTGTTGCGCTCTGCCTCCGCCTACGTCATCGTACAAGCCGGCGTGATTTCTGCGACCTGCCGCTGGGCGGAGGTCGGCTGGTTGTGCGCTCGCGGAGCTGACGGCCCTCCAGTTCCGTATATGAGGGAACGAGTGACGCTGAGCACTCCCAGGGCAGCGCTGCCGAGCGGCTGCTCCAAGCCACCCGCCAGGCGGCTGGGCAGGGGTCCGTCTGGCTTCTCGGTGGCTTTCCCCCCGGGTCAGAGAGGGGACCCGCGGGGCCGAGCAAAGGCGCGGCGGTTTGGAGCGGCCGCTGGCGCACCCTCAGCGGTGTTGGATGGGTTTCGCTCGTCCGTGAGCCGGAGCCCAGCCCGGGCTCGGCAACGAAAGAGGGGAGAAGAGAAAAAGTTGACGAGTGGCTGGCGCCGGCCACTGCCGAAGTGTGGAACCCCCGAAGCGAAGTTTGCCCGGTGGGGCCCGGGGGCAGAGAAAGCCGGGGAGACGTGGTGCCGGCGTCGGTCCCACCAAGAATGGAAAGCAAGCCCGTCCAGGCACGGCGAGAGAGAGCCCGGTAAGGGGCAGAGAGAGTTCCCAGCACTGGACCCTCTTCACGGGGGTTCCCCCCCATGGCCAAAGCCGCAGCCCGCGGGGGCACGGCATCTAAGGGAAAAGCCAGCGGCGGTGACTGGCCACTCGTATGCTATGGAGCCCGGCATGGGGGGAGGAGGGCAAGCCGGTGCCCCAGCACGGCTTCCTCCTGGCTCCAGAGGGGCGCCCCGTGATGGAGATGTAACTCGGTGCAGCTTGAGGGAAAATGCAAGCCCACATTTCGGGGAGGCAGAGGTGCCCTGTGAGCCGGTGCGGCCCGGTGCAGCTTGCCCCCCCCCCCCCATCTCTGGAGGGCGCCCCGTTTGCTCCTCCGGCGTGTTGCCCGCACGCCGAGCCCCGTGCCTGCTGGCTGCTCCCGAGGGCGGTGGCGGGTGCGCGTGGCTGTGTCTGTCCCAGAAGAGCGAGGCCGTGGGGCCTCCGCTGGCTTCCTTTCCTTCCGTCCTTGTTGATCGATGAGGCCTTTCGGGTCGCGTCGGAAAGGGCCCCCGGCCGGCAGGGCAAGGGCGGTCTTCCTTTCCACTTCGCTTCCCGTCGCGTGTGAGGTGTCGTCCTCGTTCCCCCAGCCCCGAGCGGCTCGAGCGGGGGGGAGCCGTGGCGTTAGCGGCCCGGCGCGTGCCTTGCCGCATCCTCCCCTTTCCACCTCCCCCCCGGCGCTGGGGCAGGGTTCGGGGACCGGTCTACCGCAACCGGCTTTGTGACTGCTGCGTGGCCCCGTGAGTTTTCAGGTGTCCTAAAACGCGTGAGGCGCCGGTGTCGTCCTCGGTTCCGGGTACCCGCGGGTGCCGGCCGCGAGCAGCTGCGTGTGGCGGGGGTTGGCCGAGCCGAGAGCGAGGCGGCGGCGTCGCAAAATTTAAAAGGGGCTAAAAGCGGCGCCGCGCGTGAGGCCTCACCTGCCCGGGTGGGGTCCCCGAGGGTTCCTCCCTAAATGAAACCTCTAGCCTGAGAGGGGCGGCTTTGTGGCCCGTCCCCCCGCCCGCTGCCGAGCGAGCCGCCCCGGCTCTAAGGTCCTGGCGTGCCGGGGGCGCGCCC
>NW_027142909.1:47500-60000 GCF_026170545.1 Melanerpes formicivorus
GCGCGGAGCCCCCCCTTCCCGCCGTTGCCTCTTGCCGCTACCCCCGCCCCCCCCCCCCGCTGCCGGTTTGCGCGGAGCCCCCCCGCCTGCCGTTGCCTCTTGCCGCGGCCGCCACCGCCCCCCCCCACACCCCCCGGCCCCCGTTACCGGTTTGCGCGGAGCCCCCCCTCCCGACGTTGCCTCTTGCCGCTGCTGCCACCCCCAGCTCCCCACACCCCCCGGCTCCCGTTAGCGGTTTGCGCGGAGCCCCCCCTTCCCCCCTTCGCGGGCTGCCGCTTCCCTCCCGGGCTGCCCGGCTGCTCTCTAACCCCTGCGACCGAGGCGGCGCTGTTAGGGCGGCCGTGCCGGTGCCCCTTGCCGCAGCTAGCCTCTCGCCGCTGCCCCTCCCGTCCGTCGTCCCCCGTCCCCAAAAACTTGCTGCTCTCCACGCTGGAGCCTGCACGGGGGAGGTTGCGCTCCGCTCCTCCGGCCCTAAAGCCGCCCTCGCCCGCCCCCCCGGCTTGCCGCTTGGCTCGGCTGCCCGCCCGCCCGCTAATCCCCCCAACGCCCCCACCCCAAAAACACCCCAGCCCTACCGCATGCCGCTCCCCCTCTCCCCGCTCTCGCTGACCGCTGCCACCCCCCCCCCACCCCTCCCCCCCGAAACAAACCCCCCAGCCCTACCGCATGCCGCTCCCCCTCTCTCCCTAGCCTGCCCCCCCCGCCGTCGCTTGCTGCCGCCGCCGCCGCCGCCGCCGCCGGGACCCGCCTCGGTCTGGTGGCGCGCGCTCGGAGATCCCCGGCTACCCGTCCGTCCGTCCCTCCCTCCCGCCCCGCCCCGGGGGAGGGCCCGGGGCAGCGCGGGCAGGCGGGGAGCAAAAAAAGGCGCGGGCGCCAAAAAACGTCGGGGTCCCGGGGTGGCGGAGGGGGGCGGCGGCGGGGGCGGCGGCGGGTACACGGCGCCGGGTCCAGGGCGCCGGGTCCAGCCCGTCCCGGGGCGGGGACAGGTGGTGTCGTCCGTCCCCGCCCCCGTAACCTGCTCTGAAGCATCCGCTTCCCGCCGCGGTTCGCCCTCCACCCCCCCCGCCGCACACGCAGCTGCCGCTTCCCGCCGCCTCTGCCCCCCGCCCCGGGATCAACCACCCGCCGGGTCCAGCCGGTCCCGGTCCCGGGAACCTGCTCCCGGGGCCAGCCGGAGCCACGCCCCCTCCTCTGACGCTTCCAGCTGCCGCCTCCCCTCCCACCCCCCAAACTCACACTGGCCCTCGCCGGCCCGCCCACCCGCCTACCTGCTTGCCCGCCGCCGCTGGGTGGCGTGCCGGACACTCTCGCACACAGGTACACAGACAGGGACACAGGGACACAGGCACTCAGGCACACAGGGACACAGGGACACAAGGACACAGGGACACAGGCACTCAGGCACTCAGGCACTCAGGGACACAGGGACACAGGGACACAGGGACACAGGGACACAGGCACTCAGGCACACAGGGACACAGGTGGCGGGCCGGAGGCCTCTCTCCACTGTGTGGCAGGGGTCCAAGAGCCACCCCAGCCCAACCCAGAGGGTCTTTTGCACCTCTCTAGAGGCCACCCAGAGACCCCAGGCCGCAGCAGAAGCCTCCCCCGCATGCTCTGCAGGCTTCCGACCCACCCCAGGCCGCACCAGAAGCCTCCCCCGCAAGCTCTGCAGGCTTCCGACCCACCCCAGGCTGCAGCAGAAGCCTCTCCCGCACGCTCTGCAGGCTTCCGACCCACCCCAGGCCGCAGCAGAAGCCTCTCCCGCACGCTCTGCAGGCTTCTCAGCCACCCCAGGCCGCAGCAGAAGCCTCTCCCGCACGCTCTGCAGGCTTCTCAGCCACCCCAGGCCGCACCAGAAGCCTCTCCCGCACGCTCTGCAGGCTTCTCAGCCACCCCAGGCCGCACCAGAAGCCTCCCCCGCACGCTCTGCAGGCTTCTCAGCCACCCCAGGCCGCACCAGAAGCCTCTCCCGCACGCTCTTCAGGCTTCTCAGCCACCCCAGGCCGCACCAGAAGCCTCCCCCGCACGCTCTGCAGGCTTCTCAGCCACCCCAGGCCGCACCAGAAGCCTCTCCCGCACGCTCTTCAGGCTTCTCAGCCACCCCAGGCCGCACCAGAAGCCTCCCCCGCACGCTCTGCAGGCTTCTCAGCCACCCCAGGCCGCACCAGAAGCCTCCCCCGCACGCTCTGCAGGCTTCCCACCCACCCCAGGCCGCAGCAGAAGCCTCTCCCGCACGCCCTGCAGGCTTCTCAGCCACCCCAGGCCGCAGCAGAAGCCTCTCCCGCACGCTCTGCAGGCTTCTCAGCCACCCCAGGCCGCAGCAGAAGCCTCTCCCGCACGCTCTGCAGGCTTCTCAGCCACCCCAGGCCGCAGCAGAAGCCTCTCCCGCACGCTCTGCAGGCTTCTCAGCCACCCCAGGCCGCACCAGAAGCCTCTCCCGCACGCTCTGCAGGCTTCTCAGCCACCCCAGGCCGCAGCAGAAGCCTCTCCCCGCACGCTCTGCAGGCTTCTCAGCCACCCCAGGCCGCAGCAGAAGCCTCCCCCGCACGCTCTGCAGGCTTCTCAGCCACCCCAGGCCCCAACAGAAGCCTCTCCCGCACGCTCTGCAGGCTTCCGTCCCACCCCAGGCCGCACCAGAAGCCTCCCCCGCACGCTCTGCAGGCTTCTCAGCCACCCCAGGCCGCAGCAGAAGCCTCCCCCGCACGCTCTGCAGGCTTCTCAGCCACCCCAGGCCGCAGCAGAAGCCTCCCCCGCACGCTCTGCAGGCTTCCCACCCACCCCAGGCCGCACCAGAAGCCTCCCCCGCACGCTCTGTAGGCTTCTGACCCACCCCAGGCCCCAACAGAAGCCTCCCCCGCCCGCTCTGCAGGCTTCTCAGCCACCCCAGGCCGCAGCAGAAGCCTCTCCCGCACGCTCTGCAGGCTTCTCAGCCACCCCAGGCCGCACCAGAAGCCTCTCCCGCACGCTCTGCAGGCTTCTCAGCCACCCCAGGCCGCACCAGAAGCCTCTCCCGCACGCTCTTCAGGCTTCTCAGCCACCCCAGGCCGCACCAGAAGCCTCTCCCGCACGCTCTGCAGGCTTCCGACCCACCCCAGGCCGCACCAGAAGCCTCTCCCGCACGCTCTGCAGGCTTCCGACCCACCCCAGGCCGCACCAGAAGCCTCTCCCGCACGCTCTGCAGGCTTCCGTCCCACCCCAGGCCGCACCAGAAGCCTCCCCCGCACGCTCTGCAGGCTTCTCAGCCACCCCAGGCCGCACCAGAAGCCTCCCCCGCACGCTCTGCAGGCTTCTCAGCCACCCCAGGCCGCAGCAGAAGCCTCCCCCGCACGCTCTGCAGGCTTCTCAGCCACCCCAGGCCGCAGCAGAAGCCTCCCCCGCACGCTCTGCAGGCTTCTCAGCCACCCCAGGCCCCAACAGAAGCCTCTCCCGCACGCTCTGCAGGCTTCTGACCCACCCCAGGCCCCAACAGAAGCCTCTCCCGCACGCTCTGCAGGCTTCTCAGCCACCCCAGGCCGCACCAGAAGCCTCTCCCGCACGCTCTGCAGGCTTCTCAGCCACCCCAGGCCGCAGCAGAAGCCTCTCCCGCACGCTCTGCAGGCTTCTCAGCCACCCCAGGCCGCAGCAGAAGCCTCTCCCGCACGCTCTGCAGGCTTCTCAGCCCCCCCAGGCCGCACCAGAAGCCTCTCCCGCACGCTCTGCAGGCTTCTCAGCCACCCCAGGCCGCACCAGAAGCCTCCCCCGCACGCTCTGCAGGCTTCTCAGCCACCCCAGGCCGCACCAGAAGCCTCTCCCGCACGCTCTTCAGGCTTCTCAGCCACCCCAGGCCGCACCAGAAGCCTCCCCCGCACGCTCTGCAGGCTTCTCAGCCACCCCAGGCCGCACCAGAAGCCTCTCCCGCACGCTCTTCAGGCTTCTCAGCCACCCCAGGCCGCACCAGAAGCCTCCCCCGCACGCTCTGCAGGCTTCCCACCCACCCCAGGCCGCAGCAGAAGCCTCTCCCGCACGCCCTGCAGGCTTCTCAGCCACCCCAGGCCGCAGCAGAAGCCTCTCCCGCACGCTCTGCAGGCTTCTCAGCCACCCCAGGCCGCAGCAGAAGCCTCTCCCGCACGCTCTGCAGGCTTCTCAGCCACCCCAGGCCGCAGCAGAAGCCTCTCCCGCACGCTCTGCAGGCTTCTCAGCCACCCCAGGCCGCAGCAGAAGCCTCCCCCGCACGCTCTGCAGGCTTCCCACCCACCCCAGGCCGCACCAGAAGCCTCCCCCGCACGCTCTGTAGGCTTCTGACCCACCCCAGGCCCCAACAGAAGCCTCCCCCGCCCGCTCTGCAGGCTTCTCAGCCACCCCAGGCCGCAGCAGAAGCCTCTCCCGCACGCTCTGCAGGCTTCTCAGCCACCCCAGGCCGCACCAGAAGCCTCTCCCGCACGCTCTGCAGGCTTCTCAGCCACCCCAGGCCGCACCAGAAGCCTCTCCCGCACGCTCTGCAGGCTTCTCAGCCACCCCAGGCCGCACCAGAAGCCTCTCCCCGCACGCTCTTCAGGCTTCTCAGCCACCCCAGGCCGCACCAGAAGCCTCCCCCGCACGCTCTGCAGGCTTCCCACCCACCCCAGGCCGCAGCAGAAGCCTCTCCCGCACGCCCTGCAGGCTTCTCAGCCACCCCAGGCCGCAGCAGAAGCCTCTCCCGCACGCTCTGCAGGCTTCTCAGCCACCCCAGGCCGCAGCAGAAGCCACTCCCGCACGCTCTGCAGGCTTCTCAGCCACCCCAGGCCGCAGCAGAAGCCTCTCCCGCACGCTCTGCAGGCTTCTCAGCCACCCCAGGCCGCAGCAGAAGCCTCTCCCGCACGCTCTGCAGGCTTCTCAGCCACCCCAGGCCGCACCAGAAGCCTCTCCCGCACGCTCTGCAGGCTTCTCAGCCACCCCAGGCCGCACCAGAAGCCTCCCCCGCACGCTCTGCAGGCTTCTCAGCCACCCCAGGCCGCACCAGAAGCCTCTCCCGCACGCTCTTCAGGCTTCTCAGCCACCCCAGGCCGCACCAGAAGCCTCCCCCCGCACGCTCTGCAGGCTTCTCAGCCACCCCAGGCCGCACCAGAAGCCTCTCCCGCACGCTCTTCAGGCTTCTCAGCCACCCCAGGCCGCACCAGAAGCCTCCCCCGCACGCTCTGCAGGCTTCCCACCCACCCCAGGCCGCAGCAGAAGCCTCTCCCGCACGCCCTGCAGGCTTCTCAGCCACCCCAGGCCGCAGCAGAAGCCTCTCCCGCACGCTCTGCAGGCTTCTCAGCCACCCCAGGCCGCAGCAGAAGCCTCTCCCGCACGCTCTGCAGGCTTCTCAGCCACCCCAGGCCTCAGCAGAAGCCTCTCCCGCACGCTCTGCAGGCTTCTCAGCCACCCCAGGCCGCAGCAGAAGCCTCCCCCGCACGCTCTGCAGGCTTCCCACCCACCCCAGGCCGCACCAGAAGCCTCCCCCGCACGCTCTGTAGGCTTCTGACCCCACCCCAGGCCCCCAACAGAAGCCTCCCCCCGCCCGCTCTGCAGGCTTCTCAGCCACCCCAGGCCGCAGCAGAAGCCTCTCCCGCACGCTCTGCAGGCTTCTCAGCCACCCCAGGCCGCACCAGAAGCCTCTCCCGCACGCTCTGCAGGCTTCTCAGCCACCCCAGGCCGCACCAGAAGCCTCTCCCGCACGCTCTTCAGGCTTCTCAGCCACCCCAGGCCGCACCAGAAGCCTCTCCCGCACGCTCTGCAGGCTTCCGACCCACCCCAGGGCCGCACCAGAAGCCTCTCCCGCACGCTCTGCAGGCTTCCGACCCACCCCAGGCCGCACCAGAAGCCTCTCCCGCACGCTCTGCAGGCTTCCGTCCCACCCCAGGCCGCACCAGAAGCCTCCCCCGCACGCTCTGCAGGCTTCTCAGCCACCCCAGGCCGCACCAGAAGCCTCCCCCGCACGCTCTGCAGGCTTCTCAGCCACCCCAGGCCGCAGCAGAAGCCTCCCCCGCACGCTCTGCAGGCTTCTCAGCCACCCCAGGCCGCAGCAGAAGCCTCCCCCGCACGCTCTGCAGGCTTCTCAGCCACCCCAGGCCGCACCAGAAGCCTCTCCCGCACGCTCTGCAGGCTTCCGACCCACCCCAGGCCGCACCAGAAGCCTCCCCCGCACGCTCTGCAGGCTTCTCCGCCACCACAGGCCGCACCAGAGGATCTTTTGCACCTCTCTGGACGCCACCCAGAGACTCCAGGCCGCACCAGAGGCCCCCCCCCCCAACCATTTACAGGCTGCAGTGCCAGCCTAGGCCCCGCTGGCAGCCTCCCTTGTCTGCTTTGGAAGGCCTCCCATCCACTCCAGACCTGCCTGGAGGCCTCCCTCGACTGCTCCCGGGGCCCTCGAAGCCACCCTAGGCCTTTCTGGAGGACCTGCTCGACCGCTCGGGCGGCTTCTGACGCACCCTCGGCCATCCGGCGCCCAGCAGCTCCCAGGGCCAGGCACCGGCCTCCCCCTCCGGCCGCCCCTGGGGCCGGGGTGGCTCGGACTCGGCGCCCCCAACGTGTCGTCCCGTCCCCCCCCCGCCCCGCACCGCCGAACATTCGCTGCAGCCGAGGGCTTGCCGCTCGACGCCTACCCCACCCGCCCAGCCCCCCCGCTGCGGCCCGGCGCTGCCCCGGCCGCTGCGCCCCGCCTCTCATCGCTCCCCCCACCCGGCAACCGGCCGCCGGGCACGGCAAGTCCCAGGGCAGGGAACAGGTGCTGCCGGGACCCCGTGCTGGCTGCCGGCTTCCCGGGGCTGCCCCGGGCACGGACAGGTCGCCCCCCCCGCCCCGGCGAATGTTCACCGAACCGGCTGCCGGCTGCCTTCGAGCACCCCCCGCCCCCCGCCACTATCGTCCCCCCCGCCCCCCCTCCGCCTCCGCTGCCGCTTCTCCCCGCACCGCCTCCACTGCCTCCCCCCGCCGCCGGCGAACGAGTCGCCGGATCCGTAGGGTGCCGGGAGCCCGAACGGCGAGCGGCTCCGGCTGCTGCCGGGACCGCGGGGCTTCGAGCCGCTCCGGCCGCGGCCGGGACCCCGTGCCGGAAGCCGGCATCCCGGGACGGCCCCGGGACGGCCCCGGTCGCCGGCCGGGGTGACGTTCAGCGAAGCGGCTGCCGCCAGTCTTTGGGCCTCCCCCGTGCCGGGGCCGCGGGGATTCGAGCCGGTCCGGCCGCGGCCGGGATCCCGGGCCGGACGATGGCTTCCCGGGCCGGTCCCGGTCGCCTCCCGGGTGACGTTCACCGAAGCGGCTGCCGGCTGTCTTCGAGCCCCCCCCCCACCTCCGCCTCCGCTGCCGCTTCTCCCCGCACCCCCTCCACTGCCTCCCCCCGCCGCCGGCGAACGAGTCGCCGGATCTGTAGGGTGCCGGGAGCCCGAACGGCGAGCGGCTCCGGCTGCTGCCGGGACCGCGGGGATTCGAGCCGGTCCGGCCGCGGCCGGGACCCCGTGCCGGAAGCCGGCATCCCCGGACAGCCCCGGGACGGCCCCGGTCGCCGGCCGGGTGACGTTCACCGAAGCGGCTGCCGGCTGTCTTCGAGCCCCCCCCCCCTCCGCCTCCGCTGCCGCTTCTGCCCGCACCCCCTCCACTGCCTCCCCCCGCCGCCGGCGAACGAGTCGCCGGATCCGTAGGGTGCCGGGAGCCCGAACGGCGAGCGGCTCCGGCTGCTGCCGGGACCGCGGGGATTCGAGCCGCTCCGGCCGCGGCCGGGACCCCCGTGCCGGAAGCCGGCATCCCGGGACGGCCCCGGGACGGCCCCGGTCGCCGGCCGGGTGACGTTCAGCGAAGCGGCTGCCGCCAGTCTTTGGGCCTCCCCCGTGCCGGGGCCGCGGGGCTTCGAGCCGGTCCGGCCGCGGCCGGGATCCGGGGCCGGACGATGGCTTCCCGGGCCGGTCCCGGTCGCCTCCCGGGTGACGTTCACCGAAGCGGCTGACGGCTGTCTTCGAGCCCCCCCCCCCCCCTCCGCCTCCGCGGCCGCTTCTGCCCGCACCCCCTCCACTGCCTCCCCCCGCCGCCCGCGAACGAGTCGCCGGATCCGTAGGGTGCCGGGAGCCCGAACGGCGAGCGGCTCCGGCTGCTGCCGGGACCGCGGGGATTCGAGCCGGTCCAGCCGCGGCCGGGACCCCCGTGCCGGAAGCCGGCATCCCCGGACAGCCCCGGGACGGCCCCGGTCGCCGGCCGGGTGACGTTCAGCGAAGCGGCTGCCGCCAGTCTTTGGGCCTCCCCCGTGCCGGGGCCGCGGGGATTCGAGCCGGTCCGGCCGCGGCCGGGATCCCGGGCCGGACGATGGCTTCCCGGGCCGGTCCCGGTCGCCTCCCGGGTGACGTTCACCGAAGCGGCTGCCGGCTGTCTTCGAGCCCCCCCCCCCCCCCTCCGCCTCCGCTGCCGCTTCTCCCCGCACCCCCTCCACTGCCTCCCCCCCGCCGCCGGCGAACGAGTCGCCGGATCTGTAGGGTGCCGGGAGCCCGAACGGCGAGCGGCTCCGGCTGCTGCCGGGACCGCGGGGATTCGAGCCGCTCCGGCCGCGGCCGGGACCCCGTGCCGGAAGCCGGCATCCCCGGACAGCCCCGGGACGGCCCCGGTCGCCGGCCGGGTGACGTTCAGCGAAGCGGCTGCCGCCAGTCTTTGGGCCTCCCCCGTGCCGGGGCCGCGGGGCTTCGAGCCGGTCCGGCCGCGGCCGGGATCCGGGGGCCGGACGATGGCTTCCCGGGCCGGTCCCGGTCGCCTCCCGGGTGACGTTCACCGAAGCGGCTGACGGCTGTCTTCGAGCCCCCCCCCCCCCTCCGCCTCCGCGGCCGCTTCTGCCCGCACCCCCTCCACTGCCTCCCCCCGCCGCCCGCGAACGAGTCGCCGGATCTGTAGGGTGCCGGGAGCCCGAACGGCGAGCGGCTCCGGCTGCTGCCGGGACCGCGGGGATTCGAGCCGCTCCGGCCGCGGCCGGGACCCCGTGCCGGAAGCCGGCATCCCCGGACAGCCCCGGGACGGCCCCGGTCGCCGGCCGGGTGACGTTCACCGAAGCGGCTGCCGGCTGTCTTCGAGCCCCCCCCCCCCTCCGCCTCCGCTGCCGCTTCTGCCCGCACCCCCTCCACTGCCTCCCCCCGCCGCCGGCGAACGAGTCGGCGGATCCGTAGGGTGCCGGGAGCCCGAACGGCGAGCGGCTCCGGCTGCTGCCGGGACCGCGGGGCTTCGAGCCGCTCCGGCCGCGGCCGGGACCCCGTGCCGGAAGCCGGCATCCCGGGACGGCCCCGGGACGGCCCCGGTCGCCGGCCGGGTGACGTTCAGCGAAGCGGCTGCCGCCAGTCTTTGGGCCTCCCCCGTGCCGGGGCCGCGGGGCTTCGAGCCGGTCCGGCCGCGGCCGGGATCCCGGGCCGGACGATGGCTTCCCGGGCCGGTCGCCGGTCGCCTCCCGGGTGACGTTCACCGAAGCGGTTGACGGCTGTCTCCGAGCCCCCCCCCCCCCCCTCCGCCTCCGCTGCCGCTTCTGCCCGCACCTCCTTCACTGCCTCCCCCCGCCTCCCGCGAACGAGTCGCCGGATCCGTAGGGTGCCGGGAGCCCGAACGGCGAGCGGCTCCGGCTGCTGCCGGGACCGCGGGGATTCGAGCCGCTCCGGCCGCGGCCGGGACCCCGTGGCGGAAGCCGGCATCCCGGGACGGCCCCGGGACGGCCCCGATCGCCTCCTGGGTGACGTTCACCGAAGCGGCTGCCGGCTGTCTTCGAGCCCCCCCCCCCCCCTCCGCCTCCGCTGCCGCTTCTGCCCGCACCCCCTCCACTGCCTCCCCCCGCCGCCGGCGAACGAGTCGGCGGATCCATACCGTCCCGAGAGCCCGAGGCGGCGGCACCCAGTGCGGGTCCGGCCGAGGCCGGGACCCCGTGCCTGTCGCAGGCTTCCCGGGACGGCCCCGGAACGGCCGCGGTCGCCGGCCGGGTGACGTTCTCCGAAGCGGCTGCCGGCTGTCTTCGAGCCCCCCCCCCCCCTGCCGGAGCCGCGGGGATACGAGCCGGTCCGGCCGCGGCCGGGACCCCCGTGCCGGAAGCCGGCATCCCGGGACGGCCCCGGGACGGCCCCGATCGCCTCCTGGGTGACGTTCACCGAAGCGGCTGCCGGCTGTCTTCGAGCCCCCCCCCCCCCTGCCGGAGCCGCGGGGCTTCGAGCCGCTCCGGCCGCGGCCGGGACCCCGTGCCGGATGCCGGCATCCCGGGACGGCCCCGGGACGGCCCCGGTCGCCGGCCGGGTGACGTTCAGCGAAGCGGCTGCCGCCAGTCCTTGGGCCTCCCCCGTGCCGGGGCCGCGGGGCTTCGAGTCGGTCCGGCCGCGGCTGGGACCCCGTGCCTGTCGCAGGCTTCCCGGGACGGCCCCGGAACGGCCGCGGTCGCCGGCCGGGTGACGTTCACCGAGGCGACTGCCGGCTGTCTTCGAGCCCCCCCCCCCCCTGCCGGAGCCGCGGGGATACGAGCCGGTCCGGCCGCGGCCGGGACCCCGTGCCGGAAGCCGGCATCCCGGGACGGCCCCGGGACGGCCCCGATCGCCTCCTGGGTGACGTTCACCGAAGCGGCTGCCGGCTGTCTTCGAGCCCCCCCCCCCTCCGCCTCCGCTGCCGCTTCTCCCCGCACCCCCTCCACTGCCTCCCCCCGCCGCCCGCGAACGAGTCGCCGGATCTGTAGGGGGCCGGGAGCCCGAGGCGGCGAGCGGCTCCGGCTGCTGCCGGGACCGCGAGGCTTCGAGCCGGTCCGGCCGCGGCCGGGATCTCGTGCCGAACGTCGTCTTCCCGGGACGGTCCCGGGAGGGCCCCAGTCTCCTCCCGGGTGACGTTCACCGAAGCGGCTGCCGGCTGTCTTCGAGCCCCCACCCCTGCCGTGGCCGCGGGGATTCGCCCCGGTCCGGCAGCTGACGGTTCCCTGTGTCGGACGCCGGCTTCCCGGGACTGCCCCGGGACAGCCCCGGTCGCCTCCCGGGTGACGTTCACCGAAGCTGCTGCCGCCTGTCTTTGTCCCCCCCCCCCCGTGCTCTCCCTCAGGCGGGAGGTAGACGTGCTCTCCCTTGGCGAGTAGACGTGCTCTCCCTCGGCGAGTAGACGTGCTCTCCCTGGGCGAGTAGACGTGCTCTCCCTCGGCGAGTAGACGTGCTCTCCCTGGGCGAGTAGACGTGCTCTCCCTGGGCGAGTAGACGTGCTCTCCCTGGGCGAGTAGACGTGCTCTCCCTGGGCGAGTAGACGTGCTCTCCCTGGGCGAGTAGACGTGCTCTCCCTGGGCGAGTAGACGTGCTCTCCCTGGGCGAGTAGACGTGCTCTCCCTGGGCGAGTAGACGTGCTCTCCCTGGGCGAGTAGACGTGCTCTCCCTGGGCGAGTAGACGTGCTCTCCCTCGGCGAGTAGACGTGCTCTCCCTCGGCGAGTAGACGTGCTCTCCCTCGGCGAGTAGACGTGCTCTCCCTCGGCGAGTAGACGTGCTCTCCCTCGGCGAGTAGACGTGCTCTCCGCGGAGATCGCGCTTGTCGCCAAGGGGTCGCTGTTGCGCTCTGCCTCCGCCTACGTCATCGTACAAGCCGGCGTGATTTCTGCGACCTGCCGCTGGGCGGAGGTCGGCTGGTTGTGCGCTCGCGGAGCTGACGGCCCTCCAGTTCCGTATATGAGGGAACAAGCGACGCCGAGCACTCCCAGGGCAGCGCTGCCGAGCGGCTGCTCCAAGCCACCCGCCAGGCGGCTGGGCAGGGGTCCGTCTGGCTTCTCGGTGGCTTTCGCCCGGGTCATAGAGGGGACCCGCGGGGCCGAACAAAGGCGCGGCGGTTTGGAGCGGCCGCTGGCGCACCCTCAGCGGTGTTGGATGGGTTTCGCTCGTCCGTGAGCCGGAGCCCAGCCCGGGCTCGGCAACAAAAGCGGGGAAAAGAAAAAAAGTTGACGAGTGGCTGGCGCCGGCCACTGCCGAAGTGTGGAACCCCCGAAGCGAAGTTTGCCCGGTGGGGCACGGGGGCAGAGAAAGCCGGGGAGACGTGGTGCCGGCGTCGGTCCCACCAAGAATGGAAAGCAAGCCCGTCCAGGCACGGCGAGAGAGAGCCCGGTAAGGGGCAGAGAGAGTTCCCAGCACTGGACCCTCTTCACGGGGGTTCCCCCCCATGGCCAAAGCCGCAGCCCGCGGGGGCACGGCATCTAAGGGAAAAGCCAGCGGCGGTGACTGGCCACTCGTATGCTATGGAGCCCGGCATGGGGGGAGGAGGGCAAGCCGGTGCCCCAGCACGGCTTCCTCCTGGCTCCAGAGGGGCGCCCCGTGATGGAGATGTAACTCGGTGCAGCTTGAGGGAAAATGCAAGCCCACATTTCGGGGAGGCAGAGGTGCCCTGTGAGCCGGTGCGGCCCGGTGCAGCTTGCCCCCCCCCCCCATCTCTGGAGGGCGCCCCGTTTGCTCCTCCGGCGTGTTGCCCGCACGCCGAGCCCCGTGCCTGCTGGCTGCTCCCGAGGGCGGTGGCGGGTGCGCGTGGCTGTGTCTGTCCCAGAAGA
>NW_027142909.1:67500-77500 GCF_026170545.1 Melanerpes formicivorus
GAGGTTGCGCTCCGCTCCTCCGGCCCTAAAGCCGCCCTCGCCCGCCCCCCCGGCTTGCCGCTTGGCTCGGCTGCCCGCCCGCCCGCTAATCCCCCCAACGCCCCCACCCCAAAAACACCCCAGCCCTACCGCATGCCGCTCCCCCTCTCCCCGCTCTCGCTGACCGCTGCCACCCCCCCCCACCCCTCCCCCCCCGAAACAAACCCCCCAGCCCTACCGCATGCCGCTCCCCCTCTCTCCCTAGCCTGCCCCCCCCGCCGTCGCTTGCTGCCGCCGCCGCCGCCGCCGCCGCCGGGACCCGCCTCGGTCTGGTGGCGCGCGCTCGGAGATCCCCGGCTACCCGTCCGTCCGTCCCTCCCTCCCGCCCCGCCCCGGGGGAGGGCCCGGGGCAGCGCGGGCAGGCGGGGAGCAAAAAAAGGCGCGGGCGCCAAAAAACGTCGGGGTCCCGGGGTGGCGGAGGGGGGCGGCGGCGGGGGCGGCGGCGGGTACACGGCGCCGGGTCCAGGGCGCCGGGTCCAGCCCGTCCCGGGGCGGGGACAGGTGGTGTCGTCCGTCCCCGCCCCCGTAACCTGCTCTGAAGCATCCGCTTCCCGCCGCGGTTCGCCCTCCACCCCCCCGCCGCACACGCAGCTGCCGCTTCCCGCCGCCTCTGCCCCCCGCCCCGGGATCAACCACCCGCCGGGTCCAGCCGGTCCCGGTCCCGGGAACCTGCTCCCGGGGCCAGCCGGAGCCACGCCCCCTCCTCTGACGCTTCCAGCTGCCGCCTCCCCTCCCACCCCCCAAACTCACACTGGCCCTCGCCGGCCCGCCCACCCGCCTACCTGCTTGCCCGCCGCCGCTGGGTGGCGTGCCGGACACTCTCGCACACAGGTACACAGACAGGGACACAGGGACACAGGCACTCAGGCACACAGGGACACAGGGACACAAGGACACAGGGACACAGGCACTCAGGCACTCAGGCACTCAGGGACACAGGCACTCAGGCACTCAGGGACACAGGGACACAGGGACACAGGGACACAGGCACTCAGGCACACAGGGACACAGGTGGCGGGCCGGAGGCCTCTCTCCACTGTGTGGCAGGGGTCCAAGAGCCACCCCAGCCCAACCCAGAGGGTCTTTTGCACCTCTCTAGAGGCCACCCAGAGACCCCAGGCCGCAGCAGAAGCCTCCCCCGCATGCTCTGCAGGCTTCCGACCCACCCCAGGCCGCACCAGAAGCCTCCCCCGCAAGCTCTGCAGGCTTCCGACCCACCCCAGGCCGCAGCAGAAGCCTCTCCCGCACGCTCTGCAGGCTTCCGACCCACCCCAGGCCGCAGCAGAAGCCTCTCCCGCACGCTCTGCAGGCTTCTCAGCCACCCCAGGCCGCAGCAGAAGCCTCTCCCGCACGCTCTGCAGGCATCTCAGCCACCCCAGGCCGCACCAGAAGCCTCTCCCGCACGCTCTGCAGGCTTCTCAGCCACCCCAGGCCGCACCAGAAGCCTCCCCCGCACGCTCTGCAGGCTTCTCAGCCACCCCAGGCCGCACCAGAAGCCTCTCCCGCACGCTCTTCAGGCTTCTCAGCCACCCCAGGCCGCACCAGAAGCCTCCCCCGCACGCTCTGCAGGCTTCTCAGCCACCCCAGGCCGCACCAGAAGCCTCTCCCGCACGCTCTTCAGGCTTCTCAGCCACCCCAGGCCGCACCAGAAGCCTCCCCCGCACGCTCTGCAGGCTTCTCAGCCACCCCAGGCCGCACCAGAAGCCTCCCCCCGCACGCTCTGCAGGCTTCCCACCCACCCCAGGCCGCAGCAGAAGCCTCTCCCGCACGCCCTGCAGGCTTCTCAGCCACCCCAGGCCGCAGCAGAAGCCTCTCCCGCACGCTCTGCAGGCTTCTCAGCCACCCCAGGCCGCAGCAGAAGCCTCTCCCGCACGCTCTGCAGGCTTCTCAGCCACCCCAGGCCGCAGCAGAAGCCTCTCCCGCACGCTCTGCAGGCTTCTCAGCCACCCCAGGCCGCACCAGAAGCCTCTCCCGCACGCTCTGCAGGCTTCTCAGCCACCCCAGGCCGCAGCAGAAGCCTCTCCCGCACGCTCTGCAGGCTTCTCAGCCACCCCAGGCCGCAGCAGAAGCCTCTCCCGCACGCTCTGCAGGCTTCTCAGCCACCCCAGGCCCCAACAGAAGCCTCTCCCGCACGCTCTGCAGGCTTCCGTCCCACCCCAGGCCGCACCAGAAGCCTCCCCCGCACGCTCTGCAGGCTTCTCAGCCACCCCAGGCCGCAGCAGAAGCCTCCCCCGCACGCTCTGCAGGCTTCTCAGCCACCCCAGGCCGCAGCAGAAGCCTCCCCCGCACGCTCTGCAGGCTTCCCACCCACCCCAGGCCGCACCAGAAGCCTCCCCCGCACGCTCTGTAGGCTTCTGACCCACCCCAGGCCCCAACAGAAGCCTCCCCCGCCCGCTCTGCAGGCTTCTCAGCCACCCCAGGCCGCAGCAGAAGCCTCTCCCGCACGCTCTGCAGGCTTCTCAGCCACCCCAGGCCGCAGCAGAAGCCTCTCCCGCACGCTCTTCAGGCTTCTCAGCCACCCCAGGCCGCACCAGAAGCCTCTCCCGCACGCTCTGCAGGCTTCCGACCCACCCCAGGCCGCACCAGAAGCCTCTCCCGCACGCTCTGCAGGCTTCCGACCCACCCCAGGCCGCACCAGAAGCCTCTCCCGCACGCTCTGCAGGCTTCCGTCCCACCCCAGGCCGCACCAGAAGCCTCCCCCGCACGCTCTGCAGGCTTCTCAGCCACCCCAGGCCGCACCAGAAGCCTCCCCCGCACGCTCTGCAGGCTTCTCAGCCACCCCAGGCCGCAGCAGAAGCCTCCCCCGCACGCTCTGCAGGCTTCTCAGCCACCCCAGGCCGCAGCAGAAGCCTCTCCCGCACGCTCTGCAGGCTTCTCAGCCACCCCAGGCCGCAGCAGAAGCCTCTCCCGCACGCTCTGCAGGCTTCTCAGCCACCCCAGGCCGCAGCAGAAGCCTCTCCCGCACGCTCTGCAGGCTTCTCAGCCACCCCAGGCCGCACCAGAAGCCTCTCCCGCACGCTCTGCAGGCTTCTCAGCCACCCCAGGCCGCACCAGAAGCCTCTCCCGCACGCTCTGCAGGCTTCCGACCCACCCCAGGCCGCACCAGAAGCCTCCCCCGCACGCTCTGCAGGCTTCTCCGCCACCACAGGCCGCACCAGAGGATCTTTTGCACCTCTCTGGACGCCACCCAGAGACTCCAGGCCGCACCAGAGGCCCCCCCCCCAACCATTTACAGGCTGCAGTGCCAGCCTAGGCCCCGCTGGCAGCCTCCCTTGTCTGCTTTGGAAGGCCTCCCATCCACTCCAGACCTGCCTGGAGGCCTCCCTCGACTGCTCCCGGGGCCCTCGAAGCCACCCTAGGCCTTTCTGGAGGACCTGCTCGACCGCTCGGGCGGCTTCTGACGCACCCTCGGCCATCCGGCGCCCAGCAGCTCCCAGGGCCAGGCACCGGCCTCCCCCTCCGGCCGCCCCTGGGGCCGGGGGTGGCTCGGACTCGGCGCCCCCAACGTGTCGTCCCGTCCCCCCCCCGCCCCGCACCGCCGAACATTCGCTGCAGCCGAGGGCTTGCCGCTCGACGCCTACCCCACCCGCCCAGCCCCCCCGCTGCGGCCCGGCGCTGCCCCGGCCGCTGCGCCCCGCCTCTCATCGCTCCCCCCACCGGGCAACCGGCCGCCGGGCACGGCAAGTCCCAGGGCAGGGAACAGGTGCTGCCGGGACCCCGTGCTGGCTGCCGGCTTCCCGGGGCTGCCCCGGGCACGGACAGGTCGCCCCCCCCGCCCCGGCGAATGTTCACCGAACCGGCTGCCGGCTGCCTTCGAGCACCCCCCGCCCCCCGCCACTATCGTCCCCCCCGCCCCCCCTCCGCCTCCGCTGCCGCTTCTCCCCGCACCGCCTCCACTGCCTCCCCCCGCCGCCGGCGAACGAGTCGCCGGATCCGTAGGGTGCCGGGAGCCCGAACGGCGAGCGGCTCCGGCTGCTGCCGGGGCCGCGGGGCTTCGAGCCGCTCCGGCCGCGGCCGGGACCCCGTGCCGGAAGCCGGCATCCCGGGACGGCCCCGGGACGGCCCCGGTCGCCGGCCGGGTGACGTTCAGCGAAGCGGCTGCTGCCAGTCTTTGGGCCTCCCCCGTGCCGGGGCCGCGGGGCTTCGAGCCGGTCCGGCCGCGGCCGGGATCCGGGGCCGGACGATGGCTTCCCGGGCCGGTCCCGGTCGCCTCCCGGGTGACGTTCACCGAAGCGGCTGACGGCTGTCTTCGAGCCCCCCCCCACCTCCGCCTCCGCGGCCGCTTCTGCCCGCACCCCCTCCACTGCCTCCCCCCGCCGCCCGCGAACGAGTCGCCGGATCCGTAGGGTGCCGGGAGCCCGAACGGCGAGCGGCTCCGGCTGCTGCCGGGACCGCGGGGATTCGAGCCGGTCCGGCCGCGGCCGGGACCCCGTGCCGGAAGCCGGCATCCCCGGACAGCCCCGGGACGGCCCCGGTCGCCGGCCGGGTGACGTTCACCGAAGCGGCTGCCGGCTGTCTTCGAGCCCCCCCCCCCCTCCGCCTCCGCTGCCGCTTCTGCCCGCACCCCCTCCACTGCCTCCCCCCGCCGCCGGCGAACGAGTCGCCGGATCCGTAGGGTGCCGGGAGCCCGAACGGCGAGCGGCTCCGGCTGCTGCCGGGACCGCGGGGCTTCGAGCCGCTCCGGCCGCGGCCGGGACCCCGTGCCGGAAGCCGGCATCCCGGGACGGCCCCGGGACGGCCCCGGTCGCCGGCCGGGTGACGTTCAGCGAAGCGGCTGCCGCCAGTCTTTGGGCCTCCCCCGTGCCGGGGCCGCGGGGATTCGAGCCGGTCCGGCCGCGGCCGGGATCCCGGGCCGGACGATGGCTTCCCGGGCCGGTCCCCGGTCGCCTCCCGGGTGACGTTCACCGAAGCGGCTGCCGGCTGTCTTCGAGCCCCCCCCCCCCCTCCGCCTCCGCTGCCGCTTCTCCCCGCACCCCCTCCACTGCCTCCCCCCGCCGCCGGCGAACGAGTCGCCGGATCCGTAGGGTGCCGGGAGCCCGAACGGCGAGCGGCTCCGGCTGCTGCCGGGACCGCGGGGATTCGAGCCGCTCCGGCCGCGGCCGGGACCCCGTGCCGGAAGCCGGCATCCCCGGACAGCCCCGGGACGGCCCCGGTCGCCGGCCGGGTGACGTTCACCGAAGCGGCTGCCGGCTGTCTTCGAGCCCCCCCCCCCCTCCGCCTCCGCTGCCGCTTCTGCCCGCACCCCCTCCACTGCCTCCCCCCGCCGCCGGCGAACGAGTCGCCGGATCCGTAGGGTGCCGGGAGCCCGAACGGCGAGCGGCTCCGGCTGCTGCCGGGACCGCGGGGCTTCGAGCCGCTCCGGCCGCGGCCGGGACCCCCGTGCCGGAAGCCGGCATCCCGGGACGGCCCCGGGACGGCCCCGGTCGCCGGCCGGGTGACGTTCAGCGAAGCGGCTGCCGCCAGTCTTTGGGCCTCCCCCGTGCCGGGGCCGCGGGGATTCGAGCCGGTCCGGCCGCGGCCGGGATCCCGGGCCGGACGATGGCTTCCCGGGCCGGTCCCGGTCGCCTCCCGGGTGACGTTCACCGAAGCGGCTGCCGGCTGTCTTCGAGCCCCCCCCCCCCTCCGCCTCCGCTGCCGCTTCTCCCCGCACCCCCTCCACTGCCTCCCCCCGCCGCCGGCGAACGAGTCGCCGGATCCGTAGGGTGCCGGGAGCCCGAACGGCGAGCGGCTCCGGCTGCTGCCGGGACCGCGGGGATTCGAGCCGCTCCGGCCGCGGCCGGGACCCCGTGCTGGAAGCCGGCATCCCCGGACAGCCCCGGGACGGCCCCGGTCGCCGGCCGGGTGACGTTCACCGAAGCGGCTGCCGGCTGTCTTCGAGCCCCCCCCCCCCTCCGCCTCCGCTGCCGCTTCTGCCCGCACCCCCTCCACTGCCTCCCCCCGCCGCCGGCGAACGAGTCGGCGGATCCGTAGGGTGCCGGGAGCCCGAACGGCGAGCGGCTCCGGCTGCTGCCGGGACCGCGGGGATTCGAGCCGGTCCGGCCGCGGCCGGGACCCCGTGCCGGAAGCCGGCATCCCGGGACGGCCCCGGGACGGCCCCGGTCGCCGGCCGGGTGACGTTCAGCGAAGCGGCTGCCGCCAGTCTTTGGGCCTCCCCCGTGCCGGGGCCGCGGGGCTTCGAGCCGGTCCGGCCGCGGCCGGGATCCGGGGCCGGACGATGGCTTCCCGGGCCGGTCCCGGTCGCCTCCCGGGTGACGTTCACCGAAGCGGCTGACGGCTGTCTTCGAGCCCCCCCCCCCCCTCCGCCTCCGCGGCCGCTTCTGCCCCGCACCCCCTCCACTGCCTCCCCCCGCCGCCCGCGAACGAGTCGCCGGATCTGTAGGGTGCCGGGAGCCCGAACGGCGAGCGGCTCCGGCTGCTGCCGGGACCGCGGGGATTCGAGCCGGTCCGGCCGCGGCCGGGACCCCCGTGCCGGAAGCCGGCATCCCCGGACAGCCCCGGGACGGCCCCGGTCGCCGGCCGGGTGACGTTCACCGAAGCGGCTGCCGGCTGTCTTCGAGCCCCCCCCCCACTCCGCCTCCGCTGCCGCTTCTCCCCGCACCCCCTCCACTGCCTCCCCCCGCCGCCGGCGAACGAGTCGGCGGATCCATACCGTCCCGAGAGCCCGAGGCGGCGGCACCCAGTGCGGGTCCGGCCGAGGCCGGGACCCCGTGCCTGTCGCAGGCTTCCCGGGACGGCCCCGGAACGGCCGCGGTCGCCGGCCGGGTGACGTTCTCCGAAGCGGCTGCCGGCTGTCTTCGAGCCCCCCCCCCCCCTCCGCCTCCGCTGCCGCTTCTGCCCGCACCTCCTTCACTGCCTCCCCCCGCCGCCGGCGAACGAGTCGCCGGATCCGTAGGGTGCCGGGAGCCCGAACGGCGAGCGGCTCCGGCTGCTGCCGGGACCGCGGGGATTCGAGCCGCTCCGGCCGCGGCCGGGACCCCGTGCCGGATGCCGGCATCCCGGGACGGCCCCGGGACGGCCCCGGTCGCCGGCCGGGTGACGTTCAGCGAAGCGGCTGCCGCCAGTCTTTGGGCCTCCCCCGTGCCGGGGCCGCGGGGCTTCGAGTCGGTCCGGCCGCGGCTGGGACCCCCGTGCCTGTCGCAGGCTTCCCGGGACGGCCCCGGAACGGCCGCGGTCGCCGGCCGGGTGACGTTCACCGAGGCGACTGCCGGCTGTCTTCGAGCCCCCCCCCCCCCGCCGGAGCCGCGGGGATACGAGCCGGTCCGGCCGCGGCCGGGACCCCGTGCCGGAAGCCGGCATCCCGGGACGGCCCCGGGACGGCCCCGATCGCCTCCCGGGTGACGTTCACCGAAGCGGCTGCCGGCTGTCTTCGAGCCCCCCCCCCCTCCGCCTCCGCTGCCGCTTCTCCCCGCACCCCCTCCACTGCCTCCCCCCCGCCGCCCGCGAACGAGTCGCCGGATCTGTAGGGGGCCGGGAGCCCGAGGCGGCGAGCGGCTCCGGCTGCTGCCGGGACCGCGAGGCTTCGAGCCGGTCCGGCCGCGGCCGGGATCTCGTGCCGAACGTCGTCTTCCCGGGACGGTCCCGGGAGGGCCCCAGTCTCCTCCCGGGTGACGTTCACCGAAGCGGCTGCCGGCTGTCTTCGAGCCCCCACCCCTGCCGTGGCCGCGGGGATTCGCCCCGGTCCGGCAGCTGACGGTTCCCTGTGTCGGACGCCGGCTTCCCGGGACTGCCCCGGGACAGCCCCGGTCGCCTCCCGGGTGACGTTCACCGAAGCTGCTGCCGCCTGTCTTTGTCCCCCCCCCCCGTGCTCTCCCTCAGGCGGGAGGTAGACGTGCTCTCCCTCGGCGAGTAGACGTGCTCTCCCTCGGCGAGTAGACGTGCTCTCCCTGGGCGAGTAGACGTGCTCTCCCTGGGCGAGTAGACGTGCTCTCCCTCGGCGAGTAGACGTGCTCTCCCTCGGCGAGTAGACGTGCTCTCCCTCGGCGAGTAGACGTGCTCTCCCTGGGCGAGTAGACGTGCTCTCCCTGGGCGAGTAGACGTGCTCTCCCTCGGCGAGTAGACGTGCTCTCCCTCGGCGAGTAGACGTGCTCTCCCTGGGCGAGTAGACGTGCTCTCCCTGGGCGAGTAGACGTGCTCTCCCTGGGCGAGTAGACGTGCTCTCCCTGGGCGAGTAGACGTGCTCTCCCTGGGCGAGTAGACGTGCTCTCCCTGGGCGAGTAGACGTGCTCTCCCTGGGCGAGTAGACGTGCTCTCCCTGGGCGAGTAGACGTGCTCTCCCTCGGCGAGTAGACGTGCTCTCCCTCGGCGAGTAGACGTGCTCTCCCTCGGCGAGTAGACGTGCTCTCCCTCGGCGAGTAGACGTGCTCTCCGCGGAGATCGCGCTTGTCGCCAAGGGGTCGCTGTTGCGCTCTGCCTCCGCCTACGTCATCGTACAAGCCGGCGTGATTTCTGCGACCTGCCGCTGGGCGGAGGTCGGCTGGTTGTGCGCATCGCGGAGCCTGACGGCCCTCCAGTTCCGTATATGAGGGGAACGAGTGACGCCCGAGCACTCCCAGGGCAGCGCTGCCGAGCGGCTGCTCCAAGCCACCCCGCCAGGCGGCTGGGCAGGGGGTCCGTCTGGCTTCTCGGTGGCTTTCGCCCGGGTCAGAGAGGGGACCCGCGGGGGCGAACAAAGGCGCGGCGGTTTGGAGCGGGCCGCTGGCGCACCCTCAGCGGTGTTGGATGGGTTTCGCTCGTCCGTGAGCCGGAGCCCAGCCCGGGCTCGGCAACGAAAGCGGGGAAAAGAAAAAAAGTTGACGAGTGGCTGGCGCCGGCCACTGCCGAAGTGTGGAACCCCCGAAGCGAAGTTTGCCCGGTGGGGCACGGGGGGCAGAGAAAGCCGGGGAGACGTGGTGCCGGCGTCGGTCCCACCAAGAATGGAAAGCAAGCCCGTCCAGGCACGGCGAGAGAGAGCCCGGTAAGGGGCAGAGAGAGTTCCCAGCACTGGACCCTCTTCACGGGGGTTCCCCCCCATGGCCAAAGCCGCAGCCCGCGGGGGCACGGCATCTAAGGGAAAAGCCAGCGGCGGTGGACTGGCCACTCGTATGCTATGGAGCCCGGCATGGGGGGAGGAGGGCAAGCCGGTGCCCCAGCACGGCTTTCCTCCTGGCTCCAGAGGGGCGCCCCGTGATGGAGATGTAACTCGGTGCAGCTTGAGGGAAAATGCAAGCCCACATTTCGGGGAGGCAGAGGTGCCCTGTGAGCCGGTGCGGCCCGGTGCAGCTTGCCCCCCCCCCCCATCTCTGGAGGGCGCCCCCGTTTGCTCCTCCGGCGTGTTGCCCGCACGCCGAGCCCCGTGCCTGCTGGCTGCTCCCGAGGGCGGTGGCGGGTGCGCGTGGCTGTGTCTGTCCCAGAAGAGCGAGGCCGTGGGGCCTCCGCTGGCTTCCTTTCCTTCTGTCCTTGTTGATCGATGAGGCCTTTCGGGTCGCGTCGGAAAGGGCCCCCGGCCGGCAGGGCAAGGGCGGTCTTCCTTTCCACTTCGCTTCCCGTCGCGTGTGAGGTGTCGTCCTCGTTCCCCCAGCCCCGAGCGGCTCGAGGCGGGGGGGGAGCCGTGGCGTTAGCGGCCCGGCGCGTGCCTTGCCGCATCCTCCCCTTTCCACCTCCCCCCCGGCGCTGGGGCAGGGTTCGGGGACCGGTCTACCGCAACCGGCTTTGTGACTGCTGCGTGGCCCCGTGAGTTTTCAGGTGTCCTAAAACGCGTGAGGCGCCGGTGTCGTCCTCGGTTCCGGGTACCCGCGGGGTGCCGGCCGCGAGCAGCTGCGTGTGGCGGGGGTTGGCCGAGCCGAGAGCGAGGCGGCGGCGTCGCGAAAGTTAAAAGGGGCTAAAAGCGGCGCCGCGCGTGAGGCCTCACCTGCCCGGGTGGGGTCCCCGAGGGTTCCTCCCTAAATGAAACCTCTAGCCTGAGAAGGGCGGCTTTGTGGCCCGT
>NW_027142909.1:87500-90000 GCF_026170545.1 Melanerpes formicivorus
CTGAATCAAGAGTTTGAAGGGAGGAAAAATATTAACAAACTGATTGCTGAAAAATTAACAACTAAAACAGCCAAACAGATCAGTGAAAAGAGAAGACTATTAAGAGAAACTGTGGTGCCAGAAAGAGAGGAAACACAAGAGAGCAAGAACAGGTTAAAAGAGGAGAGGACTGTGATTCCATCTTCTGGTGAAAGGGAGCTGCTAGCCCACTATAAAAAGACTATTAATGAAAAGCTAACATCAGGGAAGCTGCCCATCCTTAAAAACACATATAAACAAATAATTGAAGGCAAAACAGACTCATTAAAATTACTCAATGAGGTAGCTCAGGACCAATATTTGTATTTGTTTGAGAAATCAATTGAACAGAAAGTGCCAAAAACGAGCCAACGTAAACCTCAGCAGAAGAAACCTCAAAAGGAGTGGATGAGAAAAAGAGCCAGAAAGCGTGGAGAATTTCTCCGATTCCAACGCCTCTTCCGCTTAGATCGAGGGAAGTTAGCTAATATGATTCTGGATGAAAAAGACTCTGCGCAATGTGCCATCCCCGTGGAAGAGGTCAGTAACACCTTCAGATCTAGGTGGGAGTCTCAGAACTTATTTCAAGGACTTGGAGCATTCCAGTCTGTGGGGCGGGCGGATAATTCGGCTTTTAAGGAATTGATTACAGAGAAAGAGATCCTTAAGAATATCAAAGACATGAATAAAAAATCGGCACCAGGCCCTGATGGGATCACCCTGAAGGCCCTGCTTAAAATGGATCCAAATTGTGAGGAGATCAAAGAACTATTTAATCTCTGGCTGTTAAGTGGCAAAATTCCAGATGTAATAAGGGGATGCCGAACAATCCTAATACCTAAATCATCAGCGCCCGAACGCCAAAATGATATTAATAACTGGCGGCCAATTACTATTGGTTCCATCATCCTGAGACTCTATTCAAGAATCTTAACTGCGAGGTTGGCAAAGGCGTGTCCCATTAACCCCAGGCAGAGAGGCTTCATTCAATCTTCTGGCTGTGCTGAGAACTTAAAACTATTACAGCTATTAATTAGGAATGCAAAGAAACAAAAGAAACCCCTGGGGGTTGTCTTTGTCGATTTGGCCAAAGCCTTTGATTCAGTGAGCCACACCCACATCCTGGCGGTGCTAAAGCAAAAGGGCCTGGATGACCACATAATAGCATTAATTAAGGACTTCTATCAAAACATCCACACCAGAATCAAAACTAAAGAAGGAGAGTCTGAGTCAATAGGAATCAAAACTGGTGTGAAACAGGGCGATCCCATGTCACCACTCCTCTTTAACCTGTGCATTGACCCTCTGTTATGTAAATTAGAAGAATGTGGGGAGGGGTTCCAACACGGGAATGGTAAATTAACAGCTCTGGCTTTTGCAGACGACCTGGTCCTGCTGAGTAAGTCCCAATCAGGAATGGAGAAAAATATTGAAATTCTAGAAGCATTTTGTGACTTAACTGGATTAAAAACGCAGGGGGAAAAGTGCCATGGCTTCTTTATTCAACCAACTAAGGACTCTTACACCATCAATGACTGTCCACCATGGCTTATCAGCGGTACCCCTTTAAACATGATCCACCCGGGTCAGTCAGAGAAATATCTTGGCTTGCAAATCGACCCTTGGGTGGGGATAGTTAAGCCCGAATTACAAAATAAATTAGAAGTTTGGCTCAATCGCATCGAGAGAGCCCCTTTAAAACCATTTCAAAAATTGGACATGTTAAAAGTGTACACAGTGCCTAGATTGATTTACTTAGCAGACCAGGCAAATGTAAAAGCCACCTATCTGGAAGAAATGGACTTAACAATTCGAAATAGGGTGAAAAAATGGTTACATCTCCCAGTTTGTACCTGTGATGGCATCTTGTATTCCAGCACTAAAGATGGAGGCTTAGGCTTAGCCCGATTGGCTGGGTTAATCCCTAGTATCCAAGCTAGACGATTACACAGATTGGCAAATTCATCAGATGAAGCAGTTAAAACTGTAGTTAAAAATAATGATATTGATAAAGATTATGAAAAATTGTGGATATCAGCAGGGGGAGACAAAGAGAAAATACCATCAATATATAACCCCCAGACAATAATGGTAACTGAATATGGGGGACGGGAGGAATTATCGGAATGGGAAAAACCCGCCCCAAAGAAAATCTTTCCCAAACCTTGCAATTGGAGGAAAAATGAGTTCACAAAATGGACAGCATTGATGTCCCAGGGCATAGGAACTGCAAACTTTGAAAATGATTCCACCAGTAACAATTGGCTTGTGAATTACAAGAACATCCCTTATAGAAAATTAATAACAGCTTTACAATTGAGAGCAAATGTATATCCAACTAGAGAGTTCTTAGCGAGGGGTAGAAATCAGGACCAAAATACAAAATGCCGTCACTGCCAGGCTGAAAATGAGTCAGCTGCTCATATAATTGGGTACTGTCCTGCTGTTCAGGAGGCCAGAATTAGCAGACATAATTATATCT
>NW_027142909.1:95000-105000 GCF_026170545.1 Melanerpes formicivorus
CGCGGTTCGCCCTCCACCCCCCCGCCGCACACGCAGCTGCCGCTTCCCGCCGCCTCTGCCCCCCGCCCCGGGATCAACCACCCGCCGGGTCCAGCCGGTCCCGGTCCCGGGAACCTGCTCCCGGGGCCAGCCGGAGCCACGCCCCCTCCTCTGACGCTTCCAGCTGCCGCCTCCCCTCCCACCCCCCAAACTCACACTGGCCCTCGCCGGCCCGCCCACCCGCCTACCTGCTTGCCCGCCGCCGCTGGGTGGCGTGCCGGACACTCTCGCACACAGGTACACAGACAGGGACACAGGGACACAGGCACTCAGGCACACAGGGACACAGGGACACAAGGACACAGGGACACAGGCACTCAGGCACTCAGGCACTCAGGGACACAGGCACTCAGGCACTCAGGGACACAGGGACACAGGGACACAGGGACACAGGCACTCAGGCACACAGGGACACAGGTGGCGGGCCGGAGGCCTCTCTCCACTGTGTGGCAGGGGTCCAAGAGCCACCCCAGCCCAACCCAGAGGGTCTTTTGCACCTCTCTAGAGGCCACCCAGAGACCCCAGGCCGCAGCAGAAGCCTCCCCCGCATGCTCTGCAGGCTTCCGACCCACCCCAGGCCGCACCAGAAGCCTCCCCCGCAAGCTCTGCAGGCTTCCGACCCACCCCAGGCCGCAGCAGAAGCCTCTCCCGCACGCTCTGCAGGCTTCCGACCCACCCCAGGCCGCAGCAGAAGCCTCTCCCGCACGCTCTGCAGGCTTCTCAGCCACCCCAGGCCGCAGCAGAAGCCTCTCCCGCACGCTCTGCAGGCTTCTCAGCCACCCCAGGCCACACCAGAAGCCTCTCCCGCACGCTCTGCAGGCTTCTCAGCCACCCCAGGCCGCACCAGAAGCCTCCCCCCGCACGCTCTGCAGGCTTCTCAGCCACCCCAGGCCGCACCAGAAGCCTCTCCCGCACGCTCTTCAGGCTTCTCAGCCACCCCAGGCCGCACCAGAAGCCTCCCCCGCACGCTCTGCAGGCTTCTCAGCCACCCCAGGCCGCACCAGAAGCCTCTCCCGCACGCTCTTCAGGCTTCTCAGCCACCCCAGGCCGCACCAGAAGCCTCCCCCGCACGCTCTGCAGGCTTCTCAGCCACCCCAGGCCGCACCAGAAGCCTCCCCCGCACGCTCTGCAGGCTTCCCACCCACCCCAGGCCGCAGCAGAAGCCTCTCCCGCACGCCCTGCAGGCTTCTCAGCCACCTCAGGCCGCAGCAGAAGCCTCTCCCGCACGCTCTGCAGGCTTCTCAGCCACCCCAGGCCGCAGCAGAAGCCTCTCCCGCACGCTCTGCAGGCTTCTCAGCCACCCCAGGCCGCAGCAGAAGCCTCTCCCGCACGCTCTGCAGGCTTCTCAGCCACTCCAGGCCGCACCAGAAGCCTCTCCCGCACGCTCTGCAGGCTTCTCAGCCACCCCAGGCCGCAGCAGAAGCCTCTCCCGCACGCTCTGCAGGCTTCTCAGCCACCCCAGGCCGCAGCAGAAGCCTCTCCCGCACGCTCTGCAGGCTTCTCAGCCACCCCAGGCCCCAACAGAAGCCTCTCCCGCACGCTCTGCAGGCTTCCGTCCCACCCCAGGCCGCACCAGAAGCCTCCCCCGCACGCTCTGCAGGCTTCTCAGCCACCCCAGGCCGCAGCAGAAGCCTCCCCCGCACGCTCTGCAGGCTTCTCAGCCACCCCAGGCCGCAGCAGAAGCCTCCCCCGCACGCTCTGCAGGCTTCCCACCCACCCCAGGCCGCACCAGAAGCCTCCCCCGCACGCTCTGTAGGCTTCTGACCCACCCCAGGCCCCAACAGAAGCCTCCCCCGCCCGCTCTGCAGGCTTCTCAGCCACCCCAGGCCGCACCAGAAGCCTCTCCCGCACGCTCTGCAGGCTTCTCAGCCACCCCAGGCCGCACCAGAAGCCTCTCCCGCACGCTCTTCAGGCTTCTCAGCCACCCCAGGCCGCACCAGAAGCCTCTCCCGCACGCTCTGCAGGCTTCCGACCCACCCCAGGCCGCACCAGAAGCCTCTCCCGCACGCTCTGCAGGCTTCCGACCCACCCCAGGCCGCACCAGAAGCCTCTCCCGCACGCTCTGCAGGCTTCCGTCCCACCCCAGGCCGCACCAGAAGCCTCCCCCGCACGCTCTGCAGGCTTCTCAGCCACCCCAGGCCGCACCAGAAGCCTCCCCCCGCACGCTCTGCAGGCTTCTCAGCCACCCCAGGCCGCAGCAGAAGCCTCCCCCCGCACGCTCTGCAGGCTTCTCAGCCACCCCAGGCCGCAGCAGAAGCCTCCCCCGCACGCTCTGCAGGCTTCTCAGCCACCCCAGGCCCCAACAGAAGCCTCTCCCGCACGCTCTGCAGGCTTCCGACCCACCCCAGGCCCCAACAGAAGCCTCTCCCGCACGCTCTGCAGGCTTCTCAGCCACCCCAGGCCGCACCAGAAGCCTCTCCCGCACGCTCTGCAGGCTTCTCAGCCACCCCAGGCCGCAGCAGAAGCCTCTCCCGCACGCTCTGCAGGCTTCTCAGCCACCCCAGGCCGCACCAGAAGCCTCTCCCGCACGCTCTGCAGGCTTCCGACCCACCCCAGGCCGCACCAGAAGCCTCTCCCGCACGCTCTGTAGGCTTCTGACCCACCCCAGGCCCCAACAGAAGCCTCCCCCGCACGCTCTGCAGGCTTCTCAGCCACCCCAGGCCGCAGCAGAAGCCTCTCCCGCACGCTCTGCAGGCTTCTCAGCCACCCCAGGCCGCAGCAGAAGCCTCTCCCGCACGCTCTGCAGGCTTCTCAGCCACCCCAGGCCGCACCAGAAGCCTCTCCCGCACGCTCTGCAGGCTTCTCAGCCACCCCAGGCCGCACCAGAAGCCTCTCCCGCACGCTCTGCAGGCTTCTCAGCCACCCCAGGCCGCACCAGAAGCCTCTCCCGCACGCTCTGCAGGCTTCCGACCCACCCCAGGCCGCACCAGAAGCCTCCCCCGCACGCTCTGCAGGCTTCTCCGCCACCACAGGCCGCACCAGAGGATCTTTTGCACCTCTCTGGACGCCACCCAGAGACTCCAGGCCGCACCAGAGGCCCCCCCCCCAACCATTTACAGGCTGCAGTGCCAGCCTAGGCCCCGCTGGCAGCCTCCCTTGTCTGCTTTGGAAGGCCTCCCATCCACTCCAGACCTGCCTGGAGGCCTCCCTCGACTGCTCCCGGGGCCCTCGAAGCCACCCTAGGCCTTTCTGGAGGACCTGCTCGACCGCTCGGGCGGCTTCTGACGCACCCTCGGCCATCCGGCGCCCAGCAGCTCCCAGGGCCAGGCACCGGCCTCCCCCTCCGGCCGCCCCTGGGGCCGGGGGTGGCTCGGACTCGGCGCCCCCAACGTGTCGTCCCGTCCCCCCCCCGCCCCGCACCGCCGAACATTCGCTGCAGCCGAGGGCTTGCCGCTCGACGCCTACCCCACCCGCCCAGCCCCCCGCTGCGGCCCGGCGCTGCCCCGGCCGCTGCGCCCCGCCTCTCATCGCTCCCCCCACCCGGCAACCGGCCGCCGGGCACGGCAAGTCCCAGGGCAGGGAACAGGTGCTGCCGGGACCCCGTGCTGGCTGCCGGCTTCCCGGGGCTGCCCCGGGCACGGACAGGTCGCCCCCCCCGCCCCGGCGAATGTTCACCGAACCGGCTGCCGGCTGCCTTCGAGCACCCCCCGCCCCCCCGCCACTATCGTCCCCCCCGCCCCCCCTCCGCCTCCGCTGCCGCTTCTCCCCGCACCGCCTCCACTGCCTCCCCCCGCCGCCGGCGAACGAGTCGCCGGATCCGTAGGGTGCCGGGAGCCAGAACGGCGAGCGGCTCCGGCTGCTGCCGGGGCCGCGGGGCTTCGAGCCGCTCCGGCCGCGGCCGGGACCCCGTGCCGGAAGCCGGCATCCCGGGACGGCCCCGGGACGGCCCCGGTCGCCGGCCGGGTGACGTTCAGCGAAGCGGCTGCCGCCAGTCTTTGGGCCTCCCCCGTGCCGGGGGCCGCGGGGATTCGAGCCGGTCCGGCCGCGGCCGGGATCCCGGGCCGGACGATGGCTTCCCGGGCCGGTCCCGGTCGCCTCCCGGGTGACGTTCACCGAAGCGGCTGCCGGCTGTCTTCGAGCCCCCCCCCCCCCTCCGCCTCCGCTGCCGCTTCTCCCCGCACCCCCTCCACTGCCTCCCCCCGCCGCCGGCGAACGAGTCGCCGGATCTGTAGGGTGCCGGGAGCCCGAACGGCGAGCGGCTCCGGCTGCTGCCGGGACCGCGGGGATTCGAGCCGCTCCGGCCGCGGCCGGGACCCCGTGCCGGAAGCCGGCATCCCCGGACAGCCCCGGGACGGCCCCGGTCGCCGGCCGGGTGACGTTCACCGAAGCGGCTGCCGGCTGTCTTCGAGCCCCCCCCCCTCCGCCTCCGCTGCCGCTTCTGCCCGCACCCCCTCCACTGCCTCCCCCCGCCGCCGGCGAACGAGTCGCCGGATCCGTAGGGTGCCGGGAGCCCGAACGGCGAGCGGCTCCGGCTGCTGCCGGGACCGCGGGGATTCGAGCCGCTCCGGCCGCGGCCGGGACCCCGTGCCGGAAGCCGGCATCCCGGGACGGCCCCGGGACGGCCCCGGTCGCCGGCCGGGTGACGTTCAGCGAAGCGGCTGCCGCCAGTCTTTGGGCCTCCCCCGTGCCGGGGCCGCGGGGCTTCGAGCCGGTCCGGCCGCGGCCGGGATCCGGGGCCGGACGATGGCTTCCCGGGCCGGTCCCGGTCGCCTCCCGGGTGACGTTCACCGAAGCGGCTGACGGCTGTCTTCGAGCCCCCCCCCCACCTCCGCCTCCGCGGCCGCTTCTGCCCGCACCCCCTCCACTGCCTCCCCCCGCCGCCCGCGAACGAGTCGCCGGATCCGTAGGGTGCCGGGAGCCCGAACGGCGAGCGGCTCCGGCTGCTGCCGGGACCGCGGGGATTCGAGCCGGTCCGGCCGCGGCCGGGACCCCGTGCCGGAAGCCGGCATCCCCGGACAGCCCCGGGACGGCCCCGGTCGCCGGCCGGGTGACGTTCACCGAAGCGGCTGCCGGCTGTCTTCGAGCCCCCCCCCCCCTCCGCCTCCGCTGCCGCTTCTGCCCGCACCCCCTCCACTGCCTCCCCCCGCCGCCGGCGAACGAGTCGCCGGATCCGTAGGGTGCCGGGAGCCCGAACGGCGAGCGGCTCCGGCTGCTGCCGGGACCGCGGGGCTTCGAGCCGCTCCGGCCGCGGCCGGGAACCCGTGCCGGAAGCCGGCATCCCGGGACGGCCCCGGGACGGCCCCGGTCGCCGGCCGGGTGACGTTCAGCGAAGCGGCTGCCGCCAGTCTTTGGGCCTCCCCCGTGCCGGGGCCGCGGGGATTCGAGCCGGTCCGGCCGCGGCCGGGATCCCGGGCCGGACGATGGCTTCCCGGGCCGGTCCCGGTCGCCTCCCGGGTGACGTTCACCGAAGCGGCTGCCGGCTGTCTTCGAGCCCCCCCCCCCCCTCCGCCTCCGCTGCCGCTTCTCCCCGCACCCCCTCCACTGCCTCCCCCCGCCGCCGGCGAACGAGTCGCCGGATCCGTAGGGTGCCGGGAGCCCGAACGGCGAGCGGCTCCGGCTGCTGCCGGGACCGCGGGGATTCGAGCCGCTCCGGCCGCGGCCGGGACCCCGTGCCGGAAGCCGGCATCCCCGGACAGCCCCGGGACGGCCCCGGTCGCCGGCCGGGTGACATTCACCGAAGCGGCTGCCGGCTGTCTTCGAGCCCCCCCCCCCCTCCGCCTCCGCTGCCGCTTCTGCCCGCACCCCCTCCACTGCCTCCCCCCGCCGCCGGCGAACGAGTCGCCGGATCCGTAGGGTGCCGGGAGCCCGAACGGCGAGCGGCTCCGGCTGCTGCCGGGACCGCGGGGCTTCGAGCCGCTCCGGCCGCGGCCGGGACCCCGTGCCGGAAGCCGGCATCCCGGGACGGCCCCGGGACGGCCCCGGTCGCCGGCCGGGTGACGTTCAGCGAAGCGGCTGCCGCCAGTCTTTGGGCCTCCCCCGTGCCGGGGCCGCGGGGATTCGAGCCGGTCCGGCCGCGGCCGGGATCCCGGGCCGGACGATGGCTTCCCGGGCCGGTCCCGGTCGCCTCCCGGGTGACGTTCACCGAAGCGGCTGCCGGCTGTCTTCGAGCCCCCCCCCCCCCTCCGCCTCCGCTGCCGCTTCTCCCCGCACCCCCTCCACTGCCTCCCCCCGCCGCCGGCGAACGAGTCGCCGGATCCGTAGGGTGCCGGGAGCCCGAACGGCGAGCGGCTCCGGCTGCTGCCGGGACCGCGGGGATTCGAGCCGCTCCGGCCGCGGCCGGGACCCCCGTGCCGGAAGCCGGCATCCCCGGACAGCCCCGGGACGGCCCCGGTCGCCGGCCGGGTGACGTTCACCGAAGCGGCTGCCGGCTGTCTTCGAGCCCCCCCCCCCCTCCGCCTCCGCTGCCGCTTCTGCCCGCACCCCCTCCACTGCCTCCCCCCGCCGCCGGCGAACGAGTCGGCGGATCCGTAGGGTGCCGGGAGCCCGAACGGCGAGCGGCTCCGGCTGCTGCCGGGACCGCGGGGATTCGAGCCGGTCCGGCCGCGGCCGGGACCCCGTGCCGGAAGCCGGCATCCCGGGACGGCCCCGGGACGGCCCCGGTCGCCGGCCGGGTGACGTTCAGCGAAGCGGCTGCCGCCAGTCTTTGGGCCTCCCCCGTGCCGGGGCCGCGGGGCTTCGAGCCGGTCCGGCCGCGGCCGGGATCCGGGGCCGGACGATGGCTTCCCGGGCCGGTCCCGGTCGCCTCCCGGGTGACGTTCACCGAAGCGGCTGACGGCTGTCTTCGAGCCCCCCCCCCCCCTCCGCCTCCGCGGCCGCTTCTGCCCGCACCCCCTCCACTGCCTCCCCCCGCCGCCCGCGAACGAGTCGCCGGATCTGTAGGGTGCCGGGAGCCCGAACGGCGAGCGGCTCCGGCTGCTGCCGGGACCGCGGGGATTCGAGCCGGTCCGGCCGCGGCCGGGACCCCGTGCCGGAAGCCGGCATCCCCGGACAGCCCCGGGACGGCCCCGGTCGCCGGCCGGGTGACGTTCACCGAAGCGGCTGCCGGCTGTCTTCGAGCCCCCCCCCCACTCCGCCTCCGCTGCCGCTTCTCCCCGCACCCCCTCCACTGCCTCCCCCCGCCGCCGGCGAACGAGTCGGCGGATCCATACCGTCCCGAGAGCCCGAGGCGGCGGCACCCAGTGCGGGTCCGGCCGAGGCCGGGACCCCGTGCCTGTCGCAGGCTTCCCGGGACGGCCCCGGAACGGCCGCGGTCGCCGGCCGGGTGACGTTCTCCGAAGCGGCTGCCGGCTGTCTTCGAGCCCCCCCCCCCCCTCCGCCTCCGCTGCCGCTTCTGCCCGCACCTCCTTCACTGCCTCCCCCCGCCGCCGGCGAACGAGTCGCCGGATCCGTAGGGTGCCGGGAGCCCGAACGGCGAGCGGCTCCGGCTGCTGCCGGGACCGCGGGGATTCGAGCCGCTCCGGCCGCGGCCGGGACCCCGTGCCGGATGCCGGCATCCCGGGACGGCCCCGGGACGGCCCCGGTCGCCGGCCGGGTGACGTTCAGCGAAGCGGCTGCCGCCAGTCTTTGGGCCTCCCCCGTGCCGGGGCTCTCCCTGGGCGAGTAGACGTGCTCTCCCTCGGCGAGTAGACGTGCTCTCCCTCGGCGAGTAGACGTGCTCTCCCTCGGCGAGTAGACGTGCTCTCCCTGGGCGAGTAGACGTGCTCTCCCTGGGCGAGTAGACGTGCTCTCCCTCGGCGAGTAGACGTGCTCTCCCTCGGCGAGTAGACGTGCTCTCCCTCGGCGAGTAGACGTGCTCTCCCTGGGCGAGTAGACGTGCTCTCCCTGGGCGAGTAGACGTGCTCTCCCTGGGCGAGTATACGTGCTCTCCCTGGGCGAGTAGACGTGCTCTCCCTGGGCGAGTAGACGTGCTCTCCCTGGGCGAGTAGACGTGCTCTCCCTGGGCGAGTAGACGTGCTCTCCCTCGGCGAGTAGACGTGCTCTCCCTCGGCGAGTAGACGTGCTCTCCCTCGGCGAGTAGACGTGCTCTCCCTCGGCGAGTAGACGTGCTCTCCCTCGGCGAGTAGACGTGCTCTCCCTCGGCGAGTAGACGTGCTCTCCCTGGGCGAGTAGACGTGCTCTCCCTGGGCGAGTAGACGTGCTCTCCCTCGGCGAGTAGACGTGCTCTCCCTCGGCGAGTAGACGTGCTCTCCCTGGGCGAGTAGACGTGCTCTCCCTGGGCGAGTAGACGTGCTCTCCCTGGGCGAGTAGACGTGCTCTCCCTGGGCGAGTAGACGTGCTCTCCCTGGGCGAGTAGACGTGCTCTCCCTGGGCGAGTAGACGTGCTCTCCCTGGGCGAGTAGACGTGCTCTCCCTGGGCGAGTAGACGTGCTCTCCCTGGGCGAGTAGACGTGCTCTCCCTCGGCGAGTAGACGTGCTCTCCCTCGGCGAGTAGACGTGCTCTCCCTCGGCGAGTAGACGTGCTCTCCGCGGAGATCGCGCTTGTCGCCAAGGGGTCGCTGTTGCGCTCTGCCTCCGCCTACGTCATCGTACAAGCCGGCGTGATTTCTGCGACCTGCCGCTGGGCGGAGGTCGGCTGGTTGTGCGCTCGCGGAGCTGACGGCCCTCCAGTTCCGTATATGAGGGAACGAGTGACGCCGAGCACTCCCAGGGCAGCGCTGCCGAGCGGCTGCTCCAAGCCACCCGCCAGGCGGCTGGGCAGGGGTCCGTCTGGCTTCTCGGTGGCTTTCGCCCGGGTCAGAGAGGGGACCCGCGGGGCCGAACAAAGGCGCGGCGGTTTGGAGCGGCCGCTGGCGCACCCTCAGCGGTGTTGGATGGGTTTCGCTCGTCCGTGAGCCGGAGCCCAGCCCGGGCTCGGCAACGAAAGCGGGGAAAAGAAAAAAAGTTGACGAGTGGCTGGCGCCGGCCACTGCCGAAGTGTGGAACCCCCGAAGCGAAGTTTGCCCGGTGGGGCACGGGGGCAGAGAAAGCCGGGGAGACGTGGTGCCGGCGTCGGTCCCACCAAGAATGGAAAGCAAGCCCGTCCAGGCACGGCGAGAGAGAGCCCGGTAAGGGGCAGAGAGAGTTCCCAGCACTGGACCCTCTTCACGGGGGTTCCCCCCCATGGCCAAAGCCGCAGCCCGCGGGGGCACGGCATCTAAGGGAAAAGCCAGCGGCGGTGACTGGCCACTCGTATGCTATGGAGCCCGGCATGGGGGGAGGAGGGCAAGCCGGTGCCCCAGCACGGCTTCCTCCTGGCTCCAGAGGGGCGCCCCGTGATGGAGATGTAACTCGGTGCAGCTTGAGGGAAAATGCAAGCCCACATTTCGGGGAGGCAGAGGTGCCCTGTGAGCCGGTGCGGCCCGGTGCAGCTTGCCCCCCCCCCCCCATCTCTGGAGGGCGCCCCGTTTGCTCCTCCGGCGTGTTGCCCGCACGCCGAGCCCCGTGCCTGCTGGCTGCTCCCGAGGGCGGTGGCGGGTGCGCGTGGCTGTGTCTGTCCCAGAAGAGCGAGGCCGTGGGGCCTCCGCTGGCTTCCTTTCCTTCTGTCCTTGTTGATCGATGAGGCCTTTCGGGTCGCGTCGGAAAGGGCCCCCGGCCGGCAGGGCAAGGGCGGTCTTCCTTTCCACTTCGCTTCCCGTCGCGTGTGAGGTGTCGTCCTCGTTCCCCCAGCCCCGAGCGGCTCGAGCGGGGGGGAGCCGTGGCGTTAGCGGCCCGGCGCGTGCCTTGCCGCATCCTCCCCTTTCCACCTCCCCCCCGGCGCTGGGGCAGGGTTCGGGGACCGGTCTACCGCAACCGGCTTTGTGACTGCTGCGTGGCCCCGTGAGTTTTCAGGTGTCCTAAAACGCGTGAGGCGCCGGTGTCGTCCTCGGTTCCGGGTACCCGCGGGTGCCGGCCGCGAGCAGCTGCGTGTGGCGGGGGTTGGCCGAGCCGAGAGCGAGGCGGCGGCGTCGCGAAAGTTAAAAGGGGCTAAAAGCGGCGCCGCGCG
>NW_027142910.1:0-115033 GCF_026170545.1 Melanerpes formicivorus
ACAGCCTTTTTCCTTTGGGTTAATTGCTCAATGAATGACATTTTTTTATCCTGCATGGAATTTTAAAGAAAAGCCTGTCATACAGCAGCAGTTTCTGGTGTTTCGTAGGACTTTCTGCAAATGCACACTTGCAAAGGTGAGACAACTTTGCATTTCAGATTATTTGATTATTTCTTTATTTGGGTTGACTCTGACATATTCAGAAAAAAAAAATGTTTTCTGTACGCTCATGTTTAAAGTAGGGAAACCTTAATTTTAAACAAATGACCCATCATGTTCTGTTTTCTTTTAGGACCTGCTCCAGATATAGTTTCGGATAAAATCTACCAAATCAGCAAAACTTTGGAGGAATATGCCATTTGTCCTGATCTTAGAGTTGATTTATCACGCTTAGGCAGACAAGAATTTGATCTGGAGAACAAATTCAAACCTTTCCGAGGTATCAATGCATGCTTTTATGCATGCTACATCTGTTGATTTTAAATACTAGAATTGCTGAAGAATGATAATGGGTAATTATTTAAGCAGAACTTCAGGTCTTCGAAATGCCTTAGTACAGGTTCCGAAATACTAGGCATTATGGGTAAGTCTTGTGTTTTTTCACCTGTAAAGAAACTGCAAGCCTTTAGCCAAACACCTTTGCCAAATATGTGCGCTTAGGCTTGCTAGCTGTTAAATACCCACACATTAACGATTTTGTACTAGGATTGGTTTGTTCATGGAAGTCTAATTGACGGGAGAGTTAGTTTATGAAAGTCCCAGCTTATTCATTCTTTGCTTAAGTTTTCTGAAAAGTTGTAGGATATGTGAAGCACTATGCATCTGATGACTCCAAATGTAAACAGAATGCTTAAGCATGTGTTTGATTTTAAACATATGAATACTTTTATGCCTACACTTAATTTAAATTGAGCAAACCAGCTGTTTCATTCCAAAGGAGTAAAAACCATTTTAGAATAGAATTGAATATATAATAAACCAGGTTGGAAGAGACCTTCAAGATCATCGCATCCAACCCTTCAACCAATCCAACTCACCTAATCAACTAACCCATGGCACCAAGCACCCCATCAAGTCTCCTCCTGAAATCCTCCAATGATGGCAACTCCACCACCTCCCCAGGCAGCCCATTCCAATGGGCAATCACTCTCTCTGTATAGAACTTCTTTCTGACATCCAACCTAAACCTCCCCTGGCGCAGCCTGAGACTGTGTCCTCTTGTTCTGGTACTGGCTGCCTGGGAGAAGAGACGATCATCTGCCTGTCTACAACCTCTCTTCAGGTAGTTGTAGAGAGTGATAAAGTCAGCCCTGAGTCTCCTCTTGTCCCAAAACAGTCAAAAAACCAAGGAAGAGGTCCAGACAGTATTTCAAATACTGCAAAACTCCATGTGGCTGTAAGAATTCTTCATCATTCCTGATGTCCTAGAACTAAAGCCAGTGTATGTGCAGACAGAGTACAATTTGATGAATAGAGTTTTTGACTAACCCCCCTTAAATCTTAAATTATTATTTATTTTTTTAATTGGAAAGAATATGTTTGGCTTTTTTAGACAAACATGAATCAAAGAGGATTCACATCCAGCACCGTTCTGGAGTTGTATGACTGCCAGAGTTTTAAATTTTGCTTTTACAACTTTTTAATCTCTCCAAATTGGACTTTTCTGAATGAAAAATCTATTTTTGTACTACCAACACACAGGTAGTATAAAAATAGATTAAAATAATTGCAATTTGTCTAAATGTTTTTCTCAGGAAAAATAATTTACTAGTCATTTCTTCCCTGGGACAGTAGAGCTACCAGGGATCCATGATGAAGTAATTTAATTGGCTTATAAGTGCAAGAATAAGTATACTTTACACAGGTCTGAATGCATAATTAAAGTGGAGAAAAAAATGAGAATAGTAATTTAACAAGTATTTTAAGATACTCTGTATTGAAAACTCCTACATTTTCACTTGTGTGAACTAACTCCTGTGAATTGACTTGCTGGAACATGTCCAGAGAAGGGCAACAAAGTTGGTGAGGGGTTTGGAGCACAAGCTCTGTGAGGAAAGGCTGAGGGAGCTGGGGTTGCTTAGCCTGGAGAAGAGGAGGCTCAGGGGAGACCTTATTGCTCTCTACAACTACCTGAAGGGGGGTTGTAGCCAGGTGGGGGTTGGTCTCTTCTCCCAGGCAACCAGCACCAGTACAAGAGGACACCGTCTCAAGCTGCTCCAGGGGAGGTTTAGACTGGATCTTAGGAAGAAGTTCTTCACAGAAGAGTGATTGGCCATTGGAATGTGCTGCCCAGGGAGGTGGTGGAGTCACCGTCACGGGAAGTGTTTAAGGCAAGATTGGGTGGGGTGCTTGGTGCCATGGTTTAGTTGATTAGATGGTGTTGGATGATAGGTTGGACTTGATGATCTTGAAGATCTCTTCCAACCTGGTTTATTTTGTTCAATTCTATTCTAATCATGGCTACAGAGGTGTTGAAGGAACTGAGAATAAACCAGTTGGGTTTGGCTGGAGCTAAAATAATTTTTATATTTAAATCTTACATGCACTTTATATTAACGTGTGAGTAGCTCCACTGAAATTGAGGCATTTGTTCATATATGTGAAGTGTAGAGTCAGCTCAATAAATACCATTACGAGCAGGCCGTAGAAGATACGCAGTAATGTGATTTTAATGAATCCTGGAGACATTCAACATATATCATAGAATTAGATCACTTTTAAATAGGTTTCACAGATTCTTTTTGAGCTTTGAGAACTGTCTCTTTGGTTCTTCATTTAAGTGTATTGTCACGGTCTATTTTTCTACAGAACATGTCAGAAACATGAGGGAATGTCTGTCATTTTCAGATTATCCTAAAGAAGAGTATTAGGGCAAGGTCAGTGGTTCTGAGGAAGGCTGATATTCTACATAGTAATTTAACTTGTAATGAAAATATTTCAAGATACTCATTTAGCCAGATAGAACTGTTTGGTTTTTTTTTTTTGTAGCATATGCTTTTTAATTTAATCAGGAAAAATAGTATGTTCCAAGATGACTGTGAAGCATGACTTTTGATTGTTGTTTGGTAACTGCTTTCATTATGCTATGAATTCATTTTAGTTCAATGTTTTACATCCAGAAGAACTAGAAAAATTGTAGCTCTCTTCTGTGAATTTAGAATTCAGATTAGCGAGGCCTTAGCAAAACCCAGATGTTGTATCTGAGACTAACTTTCCTAAATCAGTGAGATATACAAAGCAAAGGTATAGTGGTAAATTGACAATAAACTGAAGACACATATTCCAGGTGCCAAAACTGAGAATAGGTTGTATGTCACCCCTGATGGAATGATAGATGGGAGGTGTGGCTTCAGTGTGACACGGACATCTTCCATCCTCTGAAAGTAAACCTGTTCATCTTGAAAAGTTGCTCAGTGATTCAGTGACTGTTAAACAAAGAGTATTCTTGTGAATGTTTTTAGTGAAATAGAAGCTGTCAACTTACGTTATCTCTGCAGTTCTTTAGCAGGCAAAAACGTGATCTTTGCATACCTTAAAGCCTGATGGTAGCCACTCTGAAATCAGTAGAAGACTTGGACTTTGCTTCTGTGGGCTTCAGAGCGAATCCATATTATGTAGAGGTTGCAACACTCTGATTTTAGTTGAAATGCATAGTTAATGTAAGTGTGCTGAAATAAATATTTTCCTATGTGTGAACTGAAGTGATTTTTCTTTCTTCCTAATTTTTCTAGTGGAAATTGTGGATTCTGTGGATATCTACCTCAATCTCCTTCGAAGTATCTTTGACTTCAATGCAATCAGAAATTTGCTGACTGGACCCAACCAGATTAAAATAAGGATTGATGCCATGAATGGAGGTATGAGCTGTCCTAAGTTGCTATCAGGACAAAATTGTAGGTATGCTGCAATAGCTTCCCAGTAAAGGTGGTGCTATGCAGTACTTTCCCAATAAAGGTACAAGGTATGGAAGTCACACTTTTTAGTAAAGTTAGGGGTAATAGGAAAGGATTTGAACATTGTACTAGTAACAAAGGCAATCTTAACAATGGGATAGATCCCTTATTAGGCAAAGTGATTTAACTTCCTTGATAAAGGAGTGAAGGCACATGTGTCCGATAAAGGTACTGTTTTTGTATTTGGAAGCAAGCTTGATGCGGTAATCTTGCTTTGAGAGTGTGATGAAATGTTTTGCAGTGTGCAGTAATCAAGGGGGTTACCAAAAGTAAATTCTAAATGGTGTAAAATTAGTTAAGGCTAAATAAATTGTGCCCAAGATTCCTTGAAGAGTTGGCAGAGACCTCTGTCTCTCTACTGTTAACAGTTAAAATACTCCGGTGTACTGGGGCAAAGATGAGATTGTCACAGCAAACAGCAGGCGTCCCATTTTTGTGCCAATAGTAAAAAATTATAAGTGGTGTTAATTGACAAACCATAGAAAAGTATGAGATCTGTCTTAAGCTACATCTTGAAAAAATAAAGATAGATTTCTGTAAATAATGACTCGAAGGATGGGAATGTAAACAATATTCTTCAGTATTACCATTTGGAAAACAAATGTCACCAAACAAATGAGGTTTCATTCTATAATGAGAGGCTGAAGCCAGACAGGTTTAAACTGAAATGTAGCTCATGTGTTCACCAAAGATAGTTGAGATTGGTCCTTTTCTTTGTGCCATCAGATCAAAAGACTTTCTGGACAAGATACATTAGCCAAATGTGAGTCACCATTTGCTCTAGTTAGTACAATTTGGGAGTGAAGCAGGAGAAAGCCAGCACATGAGATAGAGTAGTCAATCATGTTCACACAGGGAAGCAGAGAGCGCAGCCAGTTTTTGATGTCTGTTAAGCCACCAAATGTGTATAATTATGATACATAATAGCATGAGCTGGAGTCTCAGTTGACTTCAACAAAATGAGGTTACATTGGAGTTAGTTTTGAGAAGGTTTTTATTTATCCCTTTCACGGTCATAACTAAAATGTGGTAAAATTCTTTGATGAACATGAGTTGGAGTGTTGAGGTAAGTTTGTTTCTCATTTGTATTCCCCTGTTTTTTATTTTCCTTGCTGTAATGTATTAAATTGGTTTTTACATTCCAGAACACATAGAATATCATCTTTTATTCTAGTGAGAAAAACCCTTCTATGACCATTTCTTAACTTAAGAATGGGGAAAGAGGACTTGAATCTTTCACCATTCAGTGATTACTTTTGCACTTCCACTAGTGAAAAACTATGTTTTTAATGAGTTTCCAACTGATTATTTACTGGGGGGAGCACTCACATACTCTTCTGTGAAATAATTGGTTTTTATTGCTAGGACTGATGTACAGAACTGCTGAGAGTATGTTTTGTATTATGTCTCCATGGTGCTGTGAAAAATTTGAATGTCAAGCATATGCTCTTGTGACTGCATGGCAGATTTCTATTTTTTGCAGTTATGGGACCTTACGTGAGAAGAATCCTGTGTGATGAATTGGGAGCTCCTGCAAATTCTGCCATAAACTGTATTCCTCTGGAGGATTTTGGTGGACAGCCTCCTGATCCAAACTTAACGTATGCAACTGCTTTGCTGGAGGCTATGAGAGGTGGCGAGTATGGATTTGGAGCCGCTTTTGATGCTGATGGAGTAAGTATTTTGATCTGCCTGGAGGTTTCATCATAGTTATTGCTTTGTCTGGGGTCAGGTATGGGACATGTGAGTATAATTCACTTGTTTTTCACTAAACCCTCAAAGCTGAAACCTGTGTTACTTTCAAGTAGAGATGGTAGCATTTGCAACCCATAAATCAGACACATATGTTGTAATTTGTCTCTGACGATGGCTGCAAATCAAGCAGGGTTTGAATGCGGAGTGAGAATTCTTTAAAACTTACACTTGTTTTATCTTGTGCTAGTGTAAGACATTTATTCTCTGGTTAGGAAGAGACAGCACATATAGACAATATGGACTTGCCACAGTCAGTGGTAACTAAGTCCTTTTTACTTAACATCATAAATAGAGGGTAAATAAATAGGTAAATAAAGCACTGAATCGAATTTTTTTGTGGTGGAGGTCTAATTTTTTAATGTCATACTGTCGGCATCATAAACAGTGAAGTATTATTACATAAAGAGCTTTCTGTCCTAACAGGATGGGAGGAAGATGAAAAGGTTCTGAACAACAGAAGCTGTTTTCTGTTGTCAGTAAACACAAAACACCCTCCTACTCTTTGAGTAGTGTATGTCATTGACCAAAAGATTTTCCTACACAAGCATTCTCTGGCAAGAACAGACCTACTAAAGTGTCATGTAGGAGGCTGAAGCCACAACTGATATGGAGCTTTGATTTGCAAGGCTGGAGGGATGGTGGTGTGTCAGTGAGATGCCAGGATGATGCCAATAAACTATTCTGCCCAAAGAGGTATCTGAGTAACTCAGAACCTTTTGTTCCCCCACCCCCGTACCTGTGGTTGATCTAATAACCGAAATTACCACTTCCCAAAACCTGGAATTTAAGGTGCTTTTTCAAATTTCTGTTCTTCCTCAGGACCGCTACATGATCCTTGGCCAAAATGGTTTCTTTGTTAACGCGTCGGACTCATTGGCTATAATTGCTGCCAATCTGTCTTGCATTCCGTACTTTTGTCAGATGGGTGTCCGAGGATTTGGCAGGAGCATGCCTACCAGCACAGCCCTGGACAAGTAAGAGGAAACATTGATTTTTATCATCTTGGTCATTACGTCAGCTATCTCTATGTTTTGTACTACATAGCAACTCCAAAATTGTTAAGTCTTCTCACAGGAGCTTCTAATTTTCACCATCTTTATGTGCTTAACTGTTTTAACTAGTTTTGATGATTTTTTTTTTTTTTTTTGTAGAATAATTTTACCAGGCTTTTCTTCTATGAAAATAGTTTAATTCAACTGGGAAAAATAATTAAAAAGATTAAATATTTTTAGAGTACAAACACTTAGCTAGTAATCCCTTTTCCAAACAGTTTTACTCTTTTTATTAGTAAATGGTGGGTTCCAACCTAACATAGCAGCCCCATGAAAGTTGTGGAAGTTTAAAACAGATAAAAAACTAATTCACAACTAAAGAAGCTTAAAAAAAACCCCAAAATCTGAACAAACAAAATGCCCCTCTTTAAGCCACTGAAATACGTAATCCATTGAGATAAAAAAGTACCCCAGAAGTGTCTAGAGGCAGTCATGAATCCATTCCCAGTTTCGAGGCAGGTTAAAAGTATATCTAAAGCTATTTTTCACAAGCCCAGTCTGCTCTTGCAGACCAGTTTGCTGGACATGCATCTTACTAGCAGTTGATTTTTGAACAAGTCTCATGCAGAAGTACATTTTCTATGAATATGGGCATAAGAGGATTATAGAAAATATTATTGCCATATATATTCTGTGTGGAAAGGGCATTTACTGAGCTAATTGTGTCTCAGGTTTGATCTGGTTGCATAGCTTTACTAACAAGAAATACCTGCTTCTCCTAGTAAATGTGTCTAATGAGGAAACACTAATCTTTGACCTTTTTATAAATAGAGAAAGGCTGGTGGGAGATGTGGTGGTTGGAGGCTGTCTGGGGTCCAGTGACCATGAAACAATTGAGTTTACAATTTACAGTCAAGCTAAGAGGGCAGCAACAAAACCTCTACTCTGGACTTCCAGAGGGTGGACTTCAGGTTACTTGAGGAACTAAACTCAGAAGGTTGCTTGGGAAACAGTTCTTAAAAACAAAGGGGTCCAGAAGGGCTGGACCTACTTCAAGAAAGAAATCTTGAAGGCACAGGAACAGGCTGTGCCAATGTGCCGGAAGATGAGCCGACGGGGCAGACAGCCAGCCTGGATGGGCAATGAACTTCTGAGTGAATTAAGGGAAAAAAAAGAGGGTGTATCATCTTTGGAAGTAAAGTGAGGGAACCCATGAAATGTTTAAGGATGTTGCTAGGTCATGTAGGAAAAAAATTAGATATGCAAAAGCCCATTTAGAGCTTAGACTGGCCTCTGCTGTGAAGGACAACAAAAAATGCTTTTATAAATATATTAATAACAAGAGGAGGGGCAAGGACAACCTCCACTCCTCCGTGGACATGGAGGGGAACATAGTAACAAAGGATGAGGAAAAGGCAGAGGTACTTAACACCTTCTTTGCCCCAAATTTTAATAGCAGGATAGGTTGTCTTCCAGACAGTTGGCCTGCAGAGCTGGCAGATGGAGTCAGGGAGCAGTATAGTTTCCCTGAGATCCAGGAAGAAGTAGTTAGAGATCTGCTCAGCCACTTGGATCCACACAAGTCCATGCGAATGGATGGGATCCATTCTAGGGTGCTGAGAGAGCTGGCAGATGAGCTGGCCATGCTGCTCTCCATCATTTTTCGACAGTCCTGGCTCACTGGAGAGGTCCCAGGTGACTGGGAGCTGGCCAACATGATGCCCATCCATAAGAAGGGCCGGTTGGATGAGCCAGGGAATTATAGGCCTGTCAGCCTGACCTCAGTGCCAGGCAAGATCATGGAACAGGTCATCGTGCGTGTAATCACACAGCACTTACAGGATGGCCAAGGGATCAGGCCCAGCCAGCATGGTCCTGCCTGACCATCCTGATCTCCTTCTATGATCAGGTGACCCGCCTGGTGGATGTGGGGCAGGCTGTGGATGTAGTCTACCTGGACTTCAGCAAGGCCTTTGACACCGTCCCCCATAGCAAATTCCTAGCCAAGCTGTCAGCAGCACTTGGACAGCAGCACTCTGTGCTGGGTTAGGAACTGGCTGGAGGGCTGAGCCTAGAGAGTGGTGGTGAATGGTGCCACATCCAGCTGGAGGCCAGTCACTAGTGGTGTCCCCAGGGATCAGTGCTGGACCCCATCCTGTTTAATATCTTTACTGATAACCTGGATGAGTGGATTGAGTCCATCATCAGTAAATTTGTAGATGACACCAAGCTGGGAGCAGGTGTTGATCTGTTGGAGGGTAGGAGAGCTCTGCAGAGGGACCTTGAGAGCCTGAACAGATGGGCAGAGTCCAAGGGCATGAGATTTAACACATCTAAGTGCTGGATTCTGCACATTGGCCACAACAACCCTATGCAGTGCTGCAGGCTGGGGTCAGAGTGGCTGGAGAGTAGCAAGGCAGAAAGGGACCTGGGAGTGCTGCTTGAGAGTAGTCTGAACATGACCCAGCAGTGTGCCCAGGTAACCAAGAAGGCCAATGCCATCCTGGCCTGTATCAGGAATAGTGTTATTTTGCCCCTGTACACTGCACTGGTTAGGCCACACTTTGCGTCCTGTGTCCAGTTCTGGGCCCCTCAGTTCAAGAAAGATGTTGAGTTGCTGGAATGTGTCCAGACCAGGGCAGCAAACCTGGTGAGGGGTTTGGAGCATAGCCCTATGAGGAGAGGCTGAGGGAGCTGGGGTTGCTTATCCTAGAGAAGAAGAGGCTCAGGGGAGACCTTATTGCTCTCTACAACTACCTGAAGGGAGGTTGTAGCCAGGTGGGGATTGGCAACCAGCACCAGAACAAGAGGACACAGTCTCAAGGTGCTCCAGGAGAAGTTTAGACTGGATGTTAGGAAGAAGTTCTTCACAGAAGAGTGATTTGCCATTGCAATGGGTTGCTCAGGGAGGTGGTGGAGTCACCATCACTGAAAGTGTTTAAGACGAGTTTGGTGCCGTGATTTAGTTGATTAGATGGTGTTGGGTGGTAGGCTGGACTTGATGATCTCTAAGGTCTTTTCCAATGTGGTGTGGTCTATTCTATTCTATTCTACTCTATTCTATTCTATTCTATTCTATTCTATTCTAAATGTTGTGTGTATGAAAAAGTTGATTATCTTTGAAAAGCAAGGATCTTAAGGTGCCTCTGTACTCAGGAAGTTTCTGAGAATTACTAAGTTCATAGCTAGCACCTTTCTCTAATGCCTGACAGTCTTCCGGGAAATACTTGTAGGCAGATGATCTAGTTTAGGGAAATACTTTTAGGTCAGACTTTGCTGGTTTTTTTTCTGTTTAGGGATGGAAAAATCTCATTGTTTCAGTGAAAGCTATCATTATATTGAAATACCATATAAAATAGTTTGACAATCATTTTGGTTGTAAAGCCCATGATATCTGCATTCCTGCAGTACCTCAGGAAACTGATGTTTGAATTGGTCTGTCTTGTTTTAATTCAGTAAACATGTCAGTGTTAGTGTACTGAAACCCCCTTCAATAACTTGGTGACTATTTGAATTATGTTTTGACAGTGTTTACTTAGATTTCTGGAGCACAGATAGTCTCACGGTGATTGTTGCCTTATTTAGTTCTGTGAAGATAAGCCTGAGTATTAAATAAAACTGAGCAATTGATAATGATGAAAGGATATAAATATTTTCCCAGCCATTCTTACAAATACTTATTATTATGAGGTTTGCCATCTGTATCCAGGAGACTTGATTCTTTTTTGTTCCTTTCATTCAGCTTTGTGGTTGGTTTTGTTTTACTTGAAGATTTAAGTTGCATGTTTGAAGTTGGTCACTTTTGTTTTGTGACTCACTTACACGCATAACAATCCAATATACCTGAATTTTAATTTTCTTCAAAAATACCATAATGTTGTCCACAGATTCTCTTGCTTTGTTCGACAAAATTTTATAACCTGCTTAACTTATGAGTGTCAGTGCTGAACTTACTCATTGAGGACACTAGATTAGACCTGAAATCATAGTCAGTAGCTCATCTTAAGCAAACCACTTCTGGTATTTATTGGCTGACTACATGGACTGAGATACATTCCAGGATTCCCAGTGAAGCCCACCATGAGGACCTGCTGAAGTTCAAGGAAAGATGGTTGTCTTTAAGAGGCATTTTTCAGTAAAATTGCAGAATGTTGTCTGAAATCCAGATCACTGCTTGAAGAAGTAACTGACAGAGAGGTTGATTCTCAGTATCATAGTATCAGTCAGGGCTGGAAGGGACCACAAGGATCATCTAGTTCCAACCCCCCTGCCATGGGCAGTGGCACCCCACACTAGATCAGGCTGCCCAGAGCCTCATCCAGCCTGGGCTTAAACACCTCCAGGGACGGGGCCTCGACCACCTCCCTGGACAACCCATTCCAGGGCTTCACCACTCTCATGGTGAAGAACCTCCTCCTCACATCTAGCCTGAATCTCCCCACCTCCAGCTTCATTCCATTCCCCCTAGTCCTATCACTACCTGAGATCCTGAGAAGTCCTTCCCCAGCCTTCCTGTAGGCCCCCTTCAGATACTGGTAGGCCACAATTAGGTCACCTCGGAGCCTTCTCTTCTGCAGACTGAACAGCCCCAACTCCTTCAGTCTGTCCTCATAGGAGAGGTGCTCCAGCCCTCTGATCATCCTTGTGGCCCTTCTCTGGACACGTTCCAGCACATCCATATTCCAGAACTGGACAGAGTACTCCAGGTGGGGTCTCACCAGAGCTTAGTAGAAGGGGAGAATCACCTTCCTTGACCTGGTGGCTACACTTCTCTTGATGCAACCCAGAATCTGATTGGCTTTGCGGGCTGCAAGTGCACACTGAGAGCTCATGTTGTGCTTCTCATCCACCAGCACCCCCAAGTCTCTCTCCTCAGGGTTGCTTTCCAGCCGGTCACTGCCCAGCCTGTATTTGTGCCTGGGATTGCCTCGGCCCAGATGCTGGACCCTGCCCTTGGTCTTGTTGAACCTCATGAGGTTGGCTTGTGCCCACCTCCCCAGCCTGTCAAGGTCCCTCTGGATGGCCTTCCTTCCCTCCAGCGTGTCTGCTGCACCACACAGCTTGGTGTCGTCAGCAAACTTGCTGAGGGTGCACTCAATGCCACTGTCCATGGCACCCACAAAGACGTTGAACAATGTATAGGTTTATGTTGAACTGAATTCCAATTTCATTTATCCATAAGCATAAGAAACAGTTCCACTAGTGTCAGTGAAATCTTAGAGTAGGACAAGACATATAAAAGAATATTTGTAAGGCATTTATGATTCTGTTCTCATTGACTAGTGAGCCAACATGCGAGGAAAAAAGAAAGCCTTTTGGAGAGACAAGAATATTCCCAGTTATGTGCAGTACACCAGTACAACCTGAATCGATACTTCTGAACTAGAACAGAAAATCCTTTCTCTTCTAAAATATGTCTAATACCAGATGATGTGCTGTCTAATGCATTGGACAGCATCTTCACTGTGATTGCTACTGCATGTTGTACCTCCAGTGTCCTAAGTCAAGCATCCTGGCCTGCATCAAGAGCAGTATGGCCAGCAGGAGGAGGGAGGACATTCTGCCCCTGTACACTGCACTGGTTAGGCCGCAGCTCGAGTACTGTGTCCAGTTCTGTTCTGAGCCCCTCAGTTTAGGAAGGATGTTGACTTGCTGGAATGTGTCCAGAGAAGGGCAACGAAGTTAGTGAGGGGTTTGGAACACAAGCCCTATGAGGAGAGGCTGAGGGAGCTGGGGTTGATTAGCCTGGAGAGGAGGAGACTCAGGGGTGACCTTATTGCTCTCTACAACTACGTGAAGAGAGGTTGTAGACAGGCGGATGTTGGTCTCTTCTCCCAGGCAGCCAGCACCAGAACAAGAGGACACAGTCTCAGGCTGCACCAGGGGAGGTTTAGGCTGGATGTTAGGAAGAAGTTCTATACAGAGAGAGTGATTGCCCATTGGAATGGGCTGCCTGGGGAGGTGGTGGAGTCACCATCATTGGAGGTGTTCAGGAGGAGACTGGATGGGGTGTTTGGTTCCATGGTTTAGTTGTTTAGGTGGCGTTGGATGATAGGTTGGATGCGATGATCTTGAAGGTCTCTTCCAACCTGGTCTGGTCTGGACAGATGGGCAGAGTCCAACGGCATGAGATTTAACGCATCCAAGTGCCGGGTTCTGCACATTGGCCACAACAACCCCATGCAGTGCTACAGGCTGGGGTCAGAGTGGCTGGAGAGCAGCCAGGCAGAGAGGGACCTGGGGGTGCTGGTTGATGGTAGGATGAACATGAGCCTGCAGTGTGCCCAGGCAGCCAAGAGGGCCAATAGCATCCTGGCCTGCATTAAGAACAGTGTGGCCAGCAGGAGCAGGGAGGTCATTCTGCCCCTGTACAATGCACTGGTTAGGCCACACCTCGAGTACTGTGTCCAGTTCTGGGCCCCTCAGTTTAGGAAGGATGTTGACTTGCTGGAGCGAGTCCAGAGAAGGGCAACGAAGTTAGTGAGGGGCTTGGAACACAAGCCCTATGAGGAGAGACTGAGGGAGCTGGGGCTGCTTAGCCTGGAGAGGAGGAGACTCAGGGGTGACCTTACTGCTCTCTACAACTACCTGAAGGGAGGTTGTAAACAGGCAGAGGTTGGTCTCTTCTCCCAGGCAGCCAGCACCAGAACAAGAGGACACAGTCTCAGGCTGCGCCAGGGGAAGTTCAGGCTGGAGGTCAGGAGGAAGTTTTACACGGAGAGAGTGATTGCCCATTGGAATGGGCTGCCTGGGGAGGTGGTGGAGTCGCCGTCACTGGAGGTGTTCAGGAGGAGACTTGACAGGGTGCTTGGTTACATGGGTTAGTTGATTGGGTGGTGTTGGGTGATAGGTTGGACGCGATGATCTTGAAGGTCTCTTCCAACCTGGTTTATTCTATTCTATTCTATTCTATTATTCTATTCTATTCTATTCTATTCTATGATGAAAATATTTTGTGCTCTGAGTAAAACATGCAGAAAAGCATGGATAGCACTGCTTGCTTAAATCCTACAGCAGTTTTACGTTACTGCTTACTAGTCAATGATCTGAATCTGTTACTTTTTGTATTTCTTGATGCCTTTTATTCCTTTCTAAGGGACCACGAACAGCTATCGTGGGACCCCTTGGTATATCTGCATGTAAAGGTCAGCCATCAGGCTGCTGCACTGGAAAGAATTATTAAGAAATAATTTCAAAACTGTAGTGTCACTATTAATTCTGGCAGAACAGAAGGAGACAATCACAAAATAGCGTAGGCTGGCAAGAGTACCTGGAGATCATTCAGTCCAACACCCTTGTACAAAGCAGGGTCAATTAGGGTAGGTTACTAAGGGCTGTGTTTTCTTGGGTTTTGAGCATCTCCAAGGATGGAAGCTCCACAGCGTTTCTGGGCAACCTGTGTCAGTGTATCACCACACTAAGCAGAAAGGTTTTTTCATTAATAGAAACAAAATTTCATGAATTTCAGTTTGAGCCTGGCCTGCTCTACCCTTATGGATCAAGGAGAATCTTGCTGACATTAAACAATTCTGTGATTTTTGACCATCTTAGAAAAAAGTAAAGGTCTAACAATTCATGCTTTTGAAGCAGATTGTAAAAGACAGTGCTGAAGATTGGGTTTGTTTGTAGGTCTTTGTGTCTTAATTCCTGTGTACATTGTGTTCAGGCTAGAACTGGTGTGCTGTTGTGGTCTATAAAAGGATATATTAATGTTCAATTAGTGGAGCGATTTAATAAAAATATTAATAATTGTATCAATCACAAAAATCCTGCAAAAAACACTAATTAAAACCTATTTACAGATTTGAGGTGTTCGGTCGTGGAACAGATACCTCACCAGCAGGAACAAGCAGCAATTTAAACAATATGTACAAAAATCCAGAAACAACAAACAGCACTTTAAACTGTAAAGAAAAGGAACCTTGGCAATGAAGCCAGCGATTGCCCACAATGGGGAGGGGGAACTCCAGAATTCCCTAAGGCAACAGGCCTTCAATAGATGCTTATAACAATCAGATATACCTCGTGGCACACGTTAAGAGCTGGACAAACCAAAATGGCATCGACCACGTGGAAGCTGCAGGAGCACCGTTTCACTTTCTGTTGGTGTCTGCAGCTTATTACTGAGGCATGATTTATTCCCAAAGGATTTGTAGCTGAAAGCTTTGTAGAGAGGAGGTTTCTCGGCTGTAATCCTTTTGCAGCAGCGCTCCCTCCTTGCTCCAGTCAAACGAAACTGTCCCAGGGACTCAGCTCCTCTGGGGTTTCGCCTCTCGGCCCCGAGGGGTCTTTGCTGTCTTGTCTGGGTAAACTGAAACACAGTTCAGCTTCCAAGCAAAGCTGGTGGTTCCTTCCAGAGCATGGACAAGTGCAAGACCAGGCTCTGGCTCTTTGGGCTGATACTTATAGATTTCCTGAGGCAATAATGGCCAGTAGCAACACAGATTTAGGGATAAAACCCTGGTATTGCAACCTATAGAAAGCCTTCTTTCCAAACGTGGCCAAAAGCACGCCCACCTGGCTCATTCTGGCTCTGAAACATGTTCAGGCAAGCCTAAAGAACCAGATCTACTAACTTCTGCCTCATTGTCTGATTCAGAGCAATTTTGAGGCTTTTTTGTCCATTCAGGACATGTGCTTAATCAAGTATTTATTAATAAGAAAAGGGAAATGTAAGAATTGGAACTAGTAAGATCTAAGTTCTCCTTTAAGAGATCAGGCAGGTAACAAGTAAGTTCAAACCTGTAGGATGAAACTTTCTGTCTGAAAGAAGCAACTGTTCTGCTTGTGTTCTGACCTTTTAAGATAAGCAGAAAGGAATATATGCTTGTTACTGTAATGTACCTAGAAGTTTTGCTGTCTTTAACCATATATTATGCCAGGTGTGTTAGAATGAGCTAATTGGTACAGCTCTGAGTATTGTGTCTTTTATGGGTTACAACAGTCTTCTAAAAAGGTCATCAAAATATGCATCCAGTGGGTTGACCTTGGCTGACTGACTGTCAGATGCCCACCCAACCACTGTCTCTTCCTCCTCAACAGGACAGAGTGAAGAATCTGGATGAATGAGCATATGGGTTGAAACCACTTGCCAGTGACTAGCATGGGCAAAAGATTTGAGAAAAATTGATGTATTGCCAATTGAAATAGATTTAGATATTGAAAACAGAAAACAGAAATTAAAGCAACACCTCTCCCCAAATTAATTTAATTTATTGCACATTAAAATAGATTTGGATATTAAAAATGGAAGACATAATAGTTAAACCAACACCTTCCCCAGTCCTTTGTGTAAGGCTCAATTTCATTCCATCATGCATCTGCCTTCACTGCTCTAAGTGGTGCAGAGGGATGGCACTGGAGTCCGCCCATAGCATTTCTCCTTTGCTGGTCCTACTTAGATTTCACACTGAGGACCAGCTATAATATTTATGTCATAATTTGAAACAGATTTGTTGGCAGAATAGAATAGAATAGACCAGACCAGGTTGGAAGAGACCTTCTTCCCACTGTTGCCCTGCTCCAGTGTGGGGTTCCTCATGGGTTGCAGTCCATCAGGAAAACATTTGATTCAGTGCGGGTTCTCCATAAGATGCATATCCTTCAGGAACTATGTGTCTGTTCATCATGGTTCTCTCAGTGGGTGCAGGATAGTCAGCTGAACTACCTGGAGCAGCATTTTCTCTCCTTCTCTCTTCTCTGACTTTGGGGTTCAAACAGCTGCTTCTTCCTCAGTCCTTACTGCTGGGCAGCATTTTCCCTGTTAAAGTGTGTTTCCCCAGAGAGACCCCCTGGCTGCTAGGCTTATCTCTGCCCTGTGGTGGGTCTGTTGGAACTACCTGAAACTGTCTGTGTCTGCATGGGGCAGACCTGGTGGCCCTGTCTCACAGAGGCCATGCTTGCAGGTCTACACTGTCAAACCCTACCAAGCACACCTAGCACATTATCTAAAACCAAATCCCTTAAATATGTAAATCTTGTATTGAGACTGTCACTCATTCAAACTAGAATTTATTCCATTTGAGGTAGTGGGTGCATAGCAGACCTTCTTATGTACAATGATTAAGTGATAAATTTTGGTTTTATTCATACTACTTAGTTTGCTGCATTTAATCTTGAACTATGGCAGCTTGAGTTAGTTAGAATATGGCCTTTAATTCATGTGCAGTACCATTCAGTTCCCGGGGAACAGTTGTTTAAAAATCACAGTATCACAGTATCACTAAGGTTGGAAGAGACCTCAAAGATCATCGAGTCCAACCTGTCACCACAGACCTCATGACTAGACCATGGCACCAAGTGCCACATCCAGTCTCCTCTTGAACACCTCCAGGGATGGCGACTCCATCACCTCCCTGGGCAGCCCATTCCAATGACAAATGACTCTCTTGGTGAAGAACTGTCTCCTCATCTCAAGCCTAAACTTCCCCTGCTGCAGCTTGAGACTGTGTCCCCTTGTTCTGGTGCAGTTGCCTGGGAGAAGAGACCAGCCCCTTCCTGGCTACAGCCACTATTCAGGTAGTTGTAGAGGGCAATGAGGTCACTCCTGAGTCTCCTCTTCTCCAGGCTAAACAATCCCAGCTCCCTCAGCCTCTCCTCATAGGGCTTGTGCTAAAGGCCTCTCCCCAGCCTTGTTGCCCTTCTCTGAACACGTTCAAGTGTTTTGATGTCCTTCCTAAACTGAGGGGCCCAGACACTCAAGGTGTGACCTAACCAATGCAGAGTACAGGGGCACAATGACCTCCCTGCTCCTGCTGGCCACACTATTCCTAATGCAGGCCAGGATGCCATTGGCCCTCTTGGCCACCTGGGCACACTGCTGGCTCATGTTTAGGTGGCTGTCAATCAGCACCCCCAGGTCCCTCTCTGTTTGGGAGCTCTCCAGCCACTCTGACCCCAGCCTGTAGCTCTGCATAGGGTTGCCGTAGCCAAAGTGCAGCACTCGGCACTTGGACTTGTTGAATGCCATCCCATTGGACTCCACCCATCTGTCCAGTCGGTCGAGGTCCCTCTGTAGAGCCCTTCAACCCTCTAACTGACCAACATCTGTCCCCAACTTGGTGTCGTCTGCAAACTTGCTGATGACTGACTCAATCCCCTCATCCAGATCATCAATGAAGATGTTAAAGAGGATGGGGCCCACCACTGATCCCTGGGGGATGCCACTGGTGACTGGCTGCCAGCTGGATGTGGCACCATTCACCTCCACTCTCTGGGTTCAGCCCTCCAGCCAGTTCCTAACCCAGTACGGAGTGTTGCAGTCCGAGCCATGAGCTGACAGCTTAGACAGCAGTTTGCTGTGGGGGACAGTGTCAAAGGCCTTGCTGAAGTCCAGGTAGACCACATCCACAGGCCTCCCCACGTCCACCAGACAGGTCACCTGATCATAGAAGGAGAACAGTTTTGAGAGGCAGGACCTCCCCCTCCTAAATCCATGTTGGCTGGACCTGAGCCCTTGGCCATCCTTCAGGTGCGCAGTTATTGCTGCCAGGATAATCTGCTCCATCACTTTCCCTGGCACTGAGGTCAGGCTGACCGGCCTGTAGTTTCCAGGTTCCTCCATCCGACCCTTCTTGTGGATGGGGACCACGTTGGCCAGTTTCCAGTCATCTGGGACCTCTCCAGTGAGCCAGGACTGGAGGAAAATGATGGAAGGAGGCTTGGCCAGCTCGTCTCCCAGCTCTCTCAGCACCCTAGGATGGATCCCATCCGGTCCCATGGACTTGTGAGTGTCCAAGTGGCTCAGCAGGTCCCAAACTAATTCCTCATGGATTCTGGGGCACTACACTGCTCCCCAACCCCATCGCCCAGCTCAGGAGGCCACTTGTCCTGAACTCCTCCCGCCTTGCTGTTAAAAATTGACGCAAAGGAAGTGTTCAGGATCTCAGCCTTTTCCTCATCTTCAGTCACAGTGTTCCCCTCCAGGTCCAATAAGGAGTGCAGGTTCTTCTTGCCTTTCTTTTTAGTGTTAATATATTTGTAAAAATGCTTTTTATTGTCTTTCACAGAGGTGGCCAGCTTCAGTTCCAGCTGGGCCTTTGCTTCTAATTTTTTTCCTACATAATCTAACAACTTCCTTGAACATACCTCGAGAAGCCTTCCCCTCCTTCCAAAGGTGATACAGCCTCTTTTTTCCCCTTAAATCCTCCAGGAGCTGCTTGCTCATCCAGGCCATTCGCCTTCCCTGCCGGCTCATCTTTCGGCACATGGAAACTGCCAGTTCCTGTGCCTTCAAGAGCTCCTGTTTGAAGTAGGTCCAACCCTCCTGGACCCCTTGGTTCATGAGGGCTGGTACCCAGGGAACTTTGCAAATAAGTTTCTTAAACAGGCTGAAGTTTGCCCTCTGGAAGTCCAAGGTGAAGGTTCTGTTGGTGCTCCTCCCTATCTCCCTGCATATTGAAAACTTCACTATCTCGTGGTCACTGCACCCTTGGCAGCCTCCCACGATCACATCTCCCACCAGCCCTTCTCTATTGGAGAACAGCAGGTGAAGCAGAGCCTGACCTCTGGTAGGCTCACTTAACAGCTGTGTCAGGAAGCAGTCCTCCATTCGCTCCAGGAATCTTCTGGACTGCCTCCTCTCTGCTGAATTAAGTTTCCAGCAGATATCTGGCAGGTTAAAGTCACCCACAAGGACAAGATCTGATGATCTTGAGACAGCCTCCAATTGCTTATAGAATAATTCATCTGCCTCCTCATCCTGGTTGTGTGCTTTGTAACAGACTCCAGCCAGGATGTCAGGTTTGTTAGGCTGCCCTCCGATTTTAACCCACAGGCTCTCAATTCCTTCATCTTCCACCTCAAGTTCTGTAGCAGAGAGTGACTCCCTAATATACAGGGCCACCCCTCCTCCTCTTCTCCCTCGCCTGTCTCTGCTAAAGAGCCTGTAACCCCACAGTGTAGCACTCCAGTCGTGTGTGTTATCCCACCATGTTTCTGAGATGGCAACTACATCATAGTCACCCTGGTGGACCAGGACTTCCAGCTTGTAAAGTGTTTGTTTTTGTATGTGAATTAGTAGTGAAAGTAAAGGTAAAGGCCACCTGTTATCTACAGTGTATAATATTGTGGACAAGAATAACAGCAACACTTGATTAACACAAGGGAGGGAAAGCACACTTAATAAAGAATACTTTAAAATGATTTCTACTGTGCTGTTGAGTGCTGATATTCCTTATTTTCTGTATTTTGTTGTTCTAGCACTAGAAATAGAGAAACACTAGAAATAAAGATGAGTGAAAAGGATGTAAGAACATTTGTAATAGTAGGTGCAGTAGACAGAGAAATAGTGCCTAGGAAAGAAAAGAAACTTATGTTCTACTTGTTAGTCTCCGTGAAGAAGTTAGGCAAGGATATCTAACTAGGATTTAATAATACAACCACTATCCCATGAAAAATTTGAATGCTTGGATGTCTTTTCCCGGCATATATTACTAGAGTAGGAAAACAAGGATAAGTTGGTCAAAAGGGTTTATTAGTCATGAGGTCTTGGGTGACAGATTGGACTAGATGATCTTTGAGGTTTTTTCCAACCTTATTGATTCCATGATTCTATGACCTTGTGTGTGAACATCCCTTATTTTTTTTTCATGAGCAAAAGATGAATTCTGTTAAAAACACTTCATGTTATTTTCTAGTGTAATAACAGTGCCTCTGGTGTAACAGGTATTTGGTCTTCAGTGCCTTACTATTATCTGAAAGGTATAATTTGATTGTTGTGTACAAAATGAGTCTTCATACTATAGTGTCCCCAAGTGTCTGGCCCATTTCCAAACCTTGGTAATAAGAGTAGATCTCATTTGAGGGAAGTGGATCAGTTCCCATCTGTTTGGCTGCTGCCTTCTGAGGTCATGGGCCTCTCACCTGAAGTCTATGCTAGACAGCAAATGAAAACCTCCTCTTCTTACGGTGTATCCATATTTTGTGGCCAAATATTAGACTAAATCATTGTACTAGAGCTTTTCCTTAGCTATTTAAGAAAAAAAAAAAAATCATACCTAGTACTTGAAAGAATTTAGAAAGTCTGATGATTATGAGGAATAGTCAGCATGCATTCATGAAGGGGAAATAATACTTGACCAATGGGATAGCCTTCCATGATGGTTGGACTGGTTGGGTAGATAAGGGGAGTGCAGTGGATGCTGTCTACTTTGACTTCACCAAGGTGTTTGACACGGTCTCCTGTAACATCCTCATAGGTAACCTTAGGAAGTGTGGTTGGTTGAGAACTGGCTGAATGACAGAGCACAGTGGGTTATGATCAGTGGTGCCGGGTCTATCTGGAAGCCTGTGTCTGCTGCTGTTCCCCAGGGTTGAATCAGGTTCATCATATTCATCCATGACCTGGATGAGGGTACAGAGTGCCCTCTTAGCAAGTTTGTTATGATACAAAACTGGGAGGAGTGGCTGACACACCAGAAGGCTGTGCTGCCATTCAGCAAGAACTTGACAGGCTGGAGAGTTGAGCAGAGGGGAACCTCATGAGGTTCAACAAGGCCAAGTCTAGAGTACTGCCCCTGGGGGAGAAATAAAACCATTAATTAGTAGAGGTTAGGGGCTGACCTGCTGCAGAGAAGGACCTGGAAGTCCTTGTTGACAAGTTCACCATGAGTCAGCAGGGTGCTGTTGTAGCCAAGAAGGCCAACAGTATTCTTGTTTGCATTAAGAAGAGTGTGACCAGCAGGTCAAGAGAGATTCTCCTTCCCCTTTACTCTGCCCTACTGAGGCTTCTTCTGAAGTATTATGTCCATTTCTGGGCTCCCCAGTTCAAGCAGGGCAGGGAACTACTGGAAAAATTACAATGGAGGACCACAAGGATGATTAGGGAACCAGAGCATCTCTCCTACTAGAAGAGGCTGAGAGACCTGGGGCTCTTTAGCCTGGATAAGAGAAGACAGAGAGGGAATCTTATCAATGCTTATAAAAACCTAAAGGGTTGTGGTGGTTTGGCTCAGGCCTGGAGACCAAATGCCCACCAAAGCCACTCTATCACTCCTCCTCTTAAGTGAACAGGGGAAGAAGGGAAAGAAAATATAACAGAAGCCAGGAATAAGATAGGAGCAGTTTAATAACACTAATAGGAAAACAGCAATAGACCACACGGAAACAAAAAGCGGAGAGAGATGTTAGTCTCTACTTCCCATCAGCAGGACGGTGGTCGGTCTCGGGAAGCAGGGCTCTCTAAGCTTGGTGGTTCCTTCGGAGGATAAACGCCATGGACGAATCCCCACACTTCCTTCTTTCACTTCATTCTTATACCTGAGTTGACATCATATGGTATGGAATGCCTCTTTGGCCAGTCTGAGTCAGCTGGCTCAGTCATGTCCCCTTCAAAGATTTTGCCCACCTCTCAATGTATTCTTGGGGCAGGGAAATGTTGAAAGGACACAGCCTGGATACTAGATTCAACAGTAGCCAAAACTGTTATCAACTACTGCTGTAAAAGCCACAGCACTAGAAAGATGCTGTGAGGAGAATTAACTCCAGCTCAGTTCAACCCAATACAAGGGTATGGATCATGAGGATGAAGCCAGGCTCTTCTCAGTGGTGCCCAGGGATAGGATAAGGGACAATGGGTTACAAACTAGAATACAGGAGATTTCACTTGAACCTAAGGAGAAACTTCTTTGAGGTTGATGGAGCACTGGAACATGCTGGCCAGAGAGGTTGTGGAGTCTCCTTCTCTGCAGACCTTCAAAACCTACCTGGATGCGTCCCTGTGCAACCTGTTTTAGGCTTGCTTGTGTTAGTGGGGGGATTGGACTACATGATTCGATGCTTTTTCACTTGTGTGCATTAGTGATATGTTTTTAAGTAGTTTTTCACAGTGCATTATTAAACTAGAATAGAAGGAACCAATAATTCAGAGGACTCTAATGTCGCTTAGGAATACAGCATTAATAACCAGAGCGGTGGATTAGAGGAGAATTTACTCAAGATGTTTAACATTTGGATGTGTTTGCTTGAAGTGACTGCTGCAATCACAGCATGTACTGTAGAGAGAGGAGAGGGAGAGGGTAACACTTGACAGGAAACATCTGCTTTACTGCACTCCAACATCAACAGGATTATGGAAAAACATTTCCAAACTGAAATTCTCTGGTGATACTCACCCCTAGGTTGGTGTTCTCTTTATTGCGGCAAATGCAATAAAGCTGTGTACTCTGTTCAGAATGGTTCTTTTTTTTTTATATCCTTGTATTCTGAATTATCTGATCTCTGCATAACAGGAAGGGAGATGAAATACTGAGATGTTAGCCAAAGGTCTTTAAAATGGGAATTACAAGGGTGAGTAACAATTGTTTATGTAGGAATTATGAAGCTGGGTGGGTGTGGAAAATAGCTGTTGAGTTGGTATAGGAAAGAAGGCTGTTGAAAGAATATTCTTGTGGTTAGCATTGTCTGATACTGTATTTCTGCAGCCAAGTAATTTCAACAGGTGCTCATCATTAGGCGCTCTGATTGTATTTCCCAGGAGCAAAGCAAAGAACCTTACCATGCATCACCCTGCTCTGTGGCATCTGGTAGCCCATCTAATGCATCTGAGACACATCAGTGTTCTGTCTGCTGATTGCCCATTTACTTTCTGGTTAGCTAGAGACAGGTTTCTGGAGTGAAAGGCAGAGATGTGACTAGCTCTAAACAAGCTGTCTTGGGTGAAGGTAGGAGGTTGACCTTGGCAGGAAGAAACTCTTAAATGGGTGCTGGTTTAGAATGAGGTCCATTTTGCCTGAAGCACATCAGGAACTTTTGCTTAAATGGCTTTGTATGATCATCTCTTTAGGAAGAGAGCCCCAAATATTGTAAGCAGCAATGAATTACACAAAGGCAGGATGAAACATACTAATTCAACTGTCTTCTTGCAGTTAGTTTGTCTAGCTACTACCTGGCAAAGTTTGCCCAGTTATGGCAAAGGCTGGATTTCTGCTTGCTGGTATTGTCAGGAAGGTTGCTCCCTCTTACTGCTTAGAGAGGAGAAATGCTGCTTCAGGGTTTTTTACCTTACTACGAGCATTAGGAAACAAAGAGCTGACTGCTTGGTAGGAATTGCCCAAGAAGAGGTTGTCTCTTCATTCTCAAATAAGTTTGATTAAGTCTCTCACTCCTTGCCAGAAGCACTAGAGAACCCAATTATCACTTCTAACAAATAATTAACATTTCCCTTTGTCACTTATAATCAATTATAATGGAAGGAAACCACAACAGTATAATGAAGCTAGAGTAGTGGTCTAAAGCATAGTGTGTTATGTCAAAGTCAAGCTATGCACAGCAGCTCATATAAGTTGATGGGGAAGTACAGAAAAAAGGGCTGACTGTTGTTCTGCAAGTGGTTCCCAGGGCTTGGTACCAGCAAGGACAGTGCTGTTGAAGTCAGCATTCTAAACCTAGGTCTCAGCCAGGGAATGAAGACCCAAGAAGATCTTCTTTCCCCTTGAAGCTTTGGATATTTCCTGTGTTTTTAGTGTGGGGTGTACTGACCAGTTTAAGCCCTTCTGTGGATTGGTGGTGGTGTTTTGTTTTTTCCCCCTGTAAAGATTAGTCTTTCCTCTGTAAACACTGACAAAAAGTGAATTAATGGACCATGCCTTTTGTTGCTGTTTCACACACAATGGCAGTTCAAGCAACAGACTTCTGGATGTGGAGAACAGCATACCATGTTCCACCCGTGACTTTGTAATTATTTCCTTGAATTCTTCATTTACAAATCTCAAATGAATTTTGTCTGTAATTTTTTATTTTATTTTTCTTTGGTGAATACATAGCTTATAGTTTCTTCATATCTGTTTGTTTTTCTTCTAAATTGCTGCTCATCTCTTTTTAGAAGACATTTGTGCCAGAAATAGGATAGGCACTGAGCATTTCTTTCTCTACATCAACAGCCCTTACTGTTGAGTTGTAAGGGATTCTTCCAAAATAAAGACTTCTCTGAGTTAAAAATACATCTTTCTACATGGTTGATACAGCATTCACTCTGTGACTGTGATTTGTTCAAGTTATGCCAGTTGTGACCTCACTCTTTTTATCTTCCTGCAGCAGGATAAGTCATTCTCACTTTGTCTTATCTGGAATAGGCTTGCTGTGAATTTTTTAAGACACTTAGGTCAAACTGAGTCTGTGTCACGTACAAGTGGTTTTTAAACTAGTGGAGGGACAAGTTCTGTTCTGGAATGCTGCAGGAAGACACATGGATAGAATGATCAGGAATATAATTTAATGTGTTAGAAGTGTAATACAAAGTTGTTGAGCAGTACGATAGGACCTTGGTTCAGGATTTGTAACTTAGAACATACATGGCCATTTTTAACATTGCAATGTTATTTTCAATGTATATTTGTGTATCTAGTAAAGAATGGTGGCTTTCTGTGTCAGCTTTCAAACATGTTATGCATCTACATGTTTTATTTACACAGATATGACATGTTTGAAAAGATTTGTGGAGAAAAAAACACCTGTCATTACAAGGCATTGATATTCCTTCAATAGTTTTGCATCTTAGTTGTATTTCTGCTGTGTGTTTGTGATCAAGAAGTTAGCCTTTCATCCTTGAATGTTTTAAGCAGTGGAGGTAACTAGAGATAGGACAAGAAGAAGTGGCTTAAAGTTGTACCAGGGTAGGTTTAGATTAAATATTATGAAAATTTTCTTTACTGAAAGAGTGATCAAGTATTGGGACAGGCTGCCCAGGAAGTAGTGGAGTCACCATCCCTGAAGGTGTTCAATATGTGAATTTGTGGTGCTTTGAACTTGGTTTAGTGGGCCTGGTGGTGTTGGGTTGATGGTTAGACTTGATGATCTTAGCCTTACTGATTCTATGATTTAGCATTGCAAATACTTTCAAGGATAGTCCAGTGTATTCTTGACTAAGCAGTAAGTTGTTATCCTAACCTGCAGTGATGAGAACATGCTGCTCACTGTGCTTGTGACAGGCCACATTTTGGAAATACATGGAGTAAATATTTATTCTTATCACTTTTCAGGAGAGCAGATTTTTGTCTGGTCTTAATATTCCACATGTGAAAAACTATCTTAGAAAAATAAACTTCTCACAAAACGTTCTGAGAAGACCTTGTTTGCACTGTGCAATAAGCAGATGTTTGGTAACAAAAAAATCCACGGTTTTCGTAGTGCTGCATCTGTCTTATGTCTCAAGAAGTATACAGCTATGAATAAACAATAGGAATTCCTACAAATGTTCTGATACTGCCTTAATTAAAACACAGGTCACAGCATGTCAGTTACAAAGACTTTGTGGATACTAAAAGAAAGTTTAAAATAAAGGTCCGTTTTGTTTCAAGAGCATATGCAGTCTTATTTTATGCTTCAGCCTAGAAATGCTCTCACATGGACTGGCATGTCTGGACATGTTTTGCTTGTGCTGGACAGCACAGCTGGTATCAGCTTAAGAGCAGCCTCTGCCATTGAAGGATTCCTTTTTTTTTTAATAGGTGCCTCTCATGGAGAGGGCTTGCTGTTGGTTCAAAGAAAACTTTCTGGGCACAGAATTTCAAAACAATGTGTTTAAAATTCTACTTTTAATGTGTATTAAAGTACAATCTTCTGATAAGTTACTTAGATTGTTTACAAATTAACAAGCCAGGAAATGGTTCTTTACATTCTGGGTATTTTGAAGATCTCTTGTAAGACTGTGACAGAGCCAAGCTGCCTAACATAATTTGAAGAATTTTGAGAGTCCTATTAGAACAGGTACTAGTTTAAGTCTTAGTCACTTGCATTGTCAGGTTAGTTCTGAAGAAGAAACATTGTCTTCTGTTTTGTTTTGTAGGGAAATAAAAGAGGCTTAAGGTCTTTCCAGCCTTAACCATTCTGTGGTTCTGTAGTAATAGTCTGTTTCTATGGCATATTATAATTTCTTCTTCCATTTTATTTGTCTTTATTTCTATGAAACTAATATGAAGTTAGGAAACAGCTCTCTTCTTTTCCCTTTCCTGCCACATACCACAATTGCACCAAGCACTTAGTAATGCTCCCTAAAATTTGCAGAACAGCTTTAAAGAGAGAAAAAGCAGAACTAGTATAAGGAAGGAAATCTTCATCTAAATGCCCTCATTAGGGAACTGCTACAATAAATCATGGCTAACTGACTTGATTGCCCAGATGTATGTGTTGATGAGGGTAGGGCAGCAGACATAATTTATTTCCATTTTAGCAAGGCTTTTGACACTGTGTGCTGCAGTATTCTTGGATTAACTCAGGAATTTTGATTTGAGTGATTGGATAACTAGATAGGTAAAAATCTGGTTTGGTGATCAGACCATTGGTTAATGAGCTGGTAAAAAATGGGGTACTGCAGGGCTCTGTTCTGTGACCTGTCCTATTCAACATCCTTGTCAGCAGTCTTTCCTAGAATAAGGCTGCTGAGCTATGCAGAAATTGGAGGATAAAATAAAGAGAATTTTTAGAGGAATTATATTTGTTATGTACAAGTTCACTAAAAATGCTAGCGATCATCATAACTGATCACCATGCATTTATTTTTTTGTTGTTTAACTTTACCTTTACTTTACCTTTACCTTTACTTTACTTTAACTTTTACTTTACTGACAAGGAGGAGTTAACTTACTCTATAGGCATATGGAATGCTGAAATAATAATGAAAAGCGATTCTTGTATCTCAGCCAGAAAGGGCATGCGTAACTTTAGATATCACTGCAGTACATCTGGAGTTCATGGCCACATGCTTGCCAGATGGTTGGAGTTTTTTTTCATTAGTATTATTAACTCTGCAATCAAACCTCAGATTCTGATATATACAGTACATATGCATGCAATTTGTCACTGGAACAGGCTCACCAGGGAAGTAGCAATAGCACAAGCCTGTGAGAGTTCTAGCAGTGTCTGGATGGCACTCACAGTCATGTAGCTTAGTTTTAGGTAGTCCTGCAAGGAGTGGGGAGTTAAACTTGGTGATCTTTATGGGTCCATTTGAACTTGAGATATTCTATGATTTTAATTTCACCTCACAGGAACTCTGAGCACTGTACCAGCTGATTTTGTTATGTGAAATCTGTTGGGGTGTGCTGCTGCCAAAGCACATCTCTCTCTTGTATTCACATAGAAATGCGCATGTTTGCTAGTTGTATTTTGCAAAGTTAGTTTTGTCTTTCTCTTTACTCTTCTTAGCACAGCCATATCTACATACTGTATGTATCTAGAGGTGGTTTTAATCCATTCTGTTAGAGCTTCTGTGAAGGGGACAATAGTTTGCACAAGGCAAGGAGTCACAGGCACGTTGTCCTGAAGGTTACAATTCCTTTGCAAGTTGACTCTTGAAGCTTTTACAAAAGGGGGTGTGAAGTTACACATTTTGGGTTTGAATCTTGAAGTGATGGCTGAAGTAACATGAGAACAGCATTTGGGGTGGAACATCATGATGAGTATGCCTGTTAGCATCTCACACACTGAAGAAAACAATCCCAAAATAAGAAAGTTATGCAGACTGCATCTTTAGCAAAGCTTTCCAATACATTTGTAACCAAGAGAAACAGTTGAAAACAATAATACTTTCTGTTAAAAGTTTCCAAACTTTCAAGTTAGGGTTCTTGGTGATGTACAGTTAATAGTGATAGCATTTCAATGAACTTCTGTATTATACATGGGGTGTATGTGTGTTACATTAAAGAGAGGAGGAATTATTACTCATATATATATATAGCTTGCAACTCTAACACCTAAACAGTTTTATACCCCAGCTGATTTGGCTGGGAGACCAGTGAAAATTTTCATGTTTTCATCAATTAAATCAGTTACATCATTCATTTGAATTTTTCAGAAATACGAGCTTTGCTTTTGATGAAACTGATTAGGCTTTTGCTGTCAAAGTAGCCTTTGTTACCACTAACACAAGTGAAGTTGCCTAACTGCTACAGTGTGGACTAAGCCATAGCCTGTAAATTTCCGTACAGGATTAATCTTTTTTTTATTTGCTTTGTTGGTAGTATGGATCTCAGGTGTGGTATGAGCTACAGTGCCATGGGAACATGTTTCCCATTTGTGTGTGCTCTAGAAGGTATTTTTTTCCACCTCTAACTATTGAAGTTCAGCAGCATCTTCAGGGCATTCCAGTATGTAATTTCTTTGAAATGTCATAAACATCACTAATCTTTATAGGTAGTATAGATTAGCAGGCATCCATAAGCATTGTAACTCATGCTGTTTAAGGGAGTTTCAGTGCCATGACTATGGTTTGCTTCTTGTTTCCATTCAGGTAAAGATTTTTTTCATTTCATTTTAACTTCTGCTGCATACTTTCCATCCAGTAAGAGTGAAATACAAACCCCACAGTTTGACTATTCCTACCACCAAATACCACAGTACTCTGGCAACATTTCCTTGCCCCCTGCCCAAAATTGACAGGACTCTATCTACGGGTAGACTCTTCAGGTGGCATGCTAAAGGTATAACTCCCTATCTCTTTTCCACAGTATACATTATTGTTCCTCTGATAGGCAGACTTGCAGCATGCTGAGTCTTTTGTAGTATGCTAGAGAACCTCCTTACTGTATTTGTGCAGGCATTACAGGTGGTTTGACTGGCCTGCGGAATCTTTCTGTGATTTCAGAGAGGGGTAACAGATACAGGAAAAGTCTCCATAAAAACACAGCATTTATGCTGTTAGTCTAGATCTGTTTGTGAACTGGACAACTAAGCAGCTACATCTGACTGGCTGATCACTCACTACTAGGTTGTTTTACCTCTGTAATCATCCAGTGTCACATTTTTCTCAGTATGTTTTTTCCCATGTGAAGATTGATTACTTAGAGAAGATCGGGCATGATTTCATCATAAGGATAGCTCCTTTGTGGGCCAGACAGCATTGGTTGTCAGCTCTCATGCTCTGGTTTACACCAGCTCTAGGTTCTTGAGTCTTGCATATCCAAGAGTTAATTCTACACCCCTCCTAGTTACTTAAATCTTTCTTAGATAGTTCTTCAGAAACACAGAAATTGTGGTCTAAAATCATAAAATTGTTTTGTGTAGAAAAGATCTTTAAGATCATTGAGTCCAACCCATCAGCTCAACACAACCATGGGCAGTAAAACATGTTCAGAAGTGTCATGTTTACATGTTAGGGTGTGGGTTTTGTTTGTTTGGTTGGTTGGTTTTTAACACCTCCAGGGTTAGTGACTCCATCACCTCCCTGGGCAGTCTATTCCAATGCCTGACCACTCTTTCAGAAATATTTCCTAATATCCAATCTAAACCTGCCCTGGCACCACTTGACACCCTTCTCTGGACACACCCCAGAAACTCAATGTCCTTCCTGTATTGTGTGGCCCAAAACTGAACACCGTATTAGAGGTGCAGCCTCACCAGTGTCAAGTACAGGGAAATGATCTCTACTCCTCTGGTCATGAGTCTACATGTTCTCAGGAGGCCTACTGTCAGCTGACAGATATCGCAAGTACACTTCCTCTTGTTCAGTCAGCTCCTCATCCAGTACACCTTAAGCTGCCTTCTTATTTGCCAAAACTCTGTACAAACATAGTTTGTTTTGCTTTTTCTCCCATCATTTAGAAATGCTTAACAGATCTGGGTCTTGCTTGCTTTTGCCAATTGTGGGATCTTAGTGACATTGTCACCAGTCTGTGAGCTGGGTTGTTCAAGAGGGGATTGGACATGGCACTTGGTGCCATGGTCTAGTCATGGGTCTGTGTTGATAGGTTGGACTCGATGATCCTCAAGGTCTCTTCCAACCTTAGTTACACCGTGATACTGTGATACTGGATGCTTCCTCTCCAGTTTAAACCTGACTTTGCTACTTTGTGAAAATTGCCTTTCTGATGTGTTTCACTCAGCCAGCATAATCAAGTGTGAATGTAGGTTCTTGCAACTCACTGAAGTATTGGTAGAATGCCCAGATGAGTTTACCATAGTAATATTTAACTGCAGCTTATACTAACCCATCAGACCTTTCCTTTTTTGTCCTTAAAGCCATCATGAAATGCATGATGATCCAAGCCCCGCATGGCAAGTCTTTAGAGCACTTCATCAAATATTTATTTCAGTTGAAAAAGTTATTGTAAGTCTGGCAATATCTTTTTTGTAGATTCTTCAAATGGATCATTCAGCACATTATAAGTTTGTTACTAACGAATGGATGAGAGTCTTGTCAATGCTTTACCATGCCTAAGAGTATTCCTACAGTTGAGATAAAATAGGCAAGGAGTCCACTTAGTTTCTCCTGTGCCTGTTGCTCAGGTCCCAGTTTAAGGAGAGCTGTTTTACATGCTTCTTGTTTAGCCAGCTATCTTTAAGATCTTCTAAACATCACTTCATGACTTGGGATACTGCTGGAAAGTTACCATAAGTGAGTTGAAGCCATATGGGCAGAGTCTCAGAGAGGGAAAATAGCTTAACATTCAGTAATTGTTTGTTCTAGAAAGGTTACCCACCCCCCCTCCCCCCCGCAATGTGGGCTCAGCAAACTGACCTTCCTCCCATGAGCTTTGTAGTCCATCTCAGCTACAATTTGCTAGTGACGGCTGATACCTGGTCAAGGTAATCAATTTGGCCTTTCAGTACAAGGTTAAATAAAGTCATATAAAGGATAGCACTTTCCTATTGGTACTTCTGGTTGAAATGAAAGAAGAGGTCTGCAGGGGATAGGCAGGAGAATTACGTGCAGTTCTTGGTCCCAGCACAAACATCTAGCTTTAGTTACACCAAAGAATTGTTTGGCTGCGTTATAGGGTGTGTCCATAGCATCCTGTTTTTCTATATAGATGTAAGCAATGAGGAGAAATCAGAAGGAAGAAGATGAACACATCCATTTTTGGACTTTGAAATTACTTCTTCCCTCCCTTTATAACAATAAACTATCCAACTTATCTTTGCTTACACAGACCTATCCACCTTGGCGTCAGTTTTTTTCCTCTTCATAAGAAGCAGTATTTCTGTCCGCATGGTACTGGATGTGTTAACAGATTTCTTGGGAACAGGTCTTAGAGTACACGTAACAAGCCTTGCTTTGTAATGGGTGTTTAATACTTAATAAAGTGAAATAGCTGACTTTGGGCTCTTGGCACCAGTTCAGCAAAATACTTATGCGCACTTAACTTTTGGACTCATGAGGAACCCCAGAGGTCTGACGGGAAATATGAAAACTTTGTAAAAGTTTATTTTAAAAAATGAATGTAGAATATAGAAAAAAGAAATCTTATGTATTATCCTTATTATTTGTTTGACACTGTCCCTTTATATAAAATACTGGCTGTCCTGTAAAGGAGAAACTGAAGTTGTGTTGTGACTAAGTCAGCATCCTATAGCATGAACCTCCTAGGTTGCATCTCTTCATAAATCTCACTGTGGGTGGCATGTGGGAGCAGTGCTGAAAGGATGTAAGAAAACATGTAGGATGCTGAAAGGATGTAAGAAAGCTGTAAGGAGGAGGAGGAACACAATACATAGGACTATGCTGGATGTCCACAGATGGTGCTGTAGTCTGAAATTGTATGGAGTTTGTGAATGTTCGGAACACTGCTCCAGCTAAGGAAAATTCAGTGTAGTAATTCAGCAAAGCCTGAATCATGCTTGCTTCATGCAGTTCAGTGGTTTTCATACACGTGTGGACAAGCCGGTATGTCTACGTGGGTCACACAATACGGAGCAGCACTGAGATAGTATTTAGAGCTCCAGTGCCTGTGTGTTTGTGCTAACTAAGCACCAAACCTGGCCTGACCAACCAATGGGGGCAAGTGCCACACTGATGGGAACAGACCACTTCCTGCTTCATTGCCATGAGGTTGTAGATCCCTGAAACACACTCAGATGAGGAACATGGTGTATGTCATTTACTGTCATTTGCACCTTGTTGCTGAATGTTCAGCAGGACTTAAATCACTCTAGTCCTCTCCTCCCAACAAAATTTGGTCTAAAAATGTTGTGGAGCTGTCACCTGACAAAAGCTGCAGACTTGTTCCTGGTCTTCATCCTTGTTTCTTGTCATCTTGTCATGTCTGTATTTTCCCTCAAACACAGCAGAAAAGGACATTAATATAAATACTGTACTTAGAATATTCCCTTGCTCTTAGCAAACTCAGTCCAGATACAGGCATCCAAATTGACAGTCTGGGTTAATTTTAAGCATGGTGAGTTCAATCTGACATGTTTCATTCAGTGAGAGGGAAGAAGTGTGGTCATGTGAGGAGTTCAAGAAGGTAAAATTATTGATAGTTTGGAAACAGAATTTTACATTCAACTAATTCCCAGTAAAAAGTAACTGAGAAACATGCAACTGACTAACTTAGACGCATGGCCAGCAGATTGAGAGAGGTGATTCTGCCACTTTGCTCTGGTAAGACCTCACCTGGAGTACTGTGTCCAGCTCTTAAACACTCAATACAAGGACAATATGGACCTGATGGAGCAGATCTGGATGGCCACAAAAATGATCAGGGAGCTGGAACACCTCTCCAGTGAAGACAGGCTGAGGGAGCTGGAGTTGTTCAGCCTGGAGAAGAGAAGGCTTCAGGGAGACCTAAAGCAAACTTCCAGTACCTGAAGGGAATATGCCAGAAGAAGCGTGCTGTTTACAAAGGCCTGTAGTAGTAAGACAGAGGACAATGGCTTCAAACTAGAGAAGAGTAAATACAGACTGGATATTAGGAAGAAGTGGCTGTGGTGTTTTTTTTTTTTTTTTTTTTTTTTTTTTAATAAACCAGGTTGGAAGAGACCTTTAAGATCATCACATCCAACCTATCATCCAACACCACTTAATCAACTAAACCATGCAAACAAGCACCCTAACAAGTCTCCTCCTGAACACCTCCAGTGATGGTGACTCCAACACCTCCTCAGGCAGCCCATTCCAATGGGCAATCACTCTCTATGTGTAGAACTTCCTCCTAACCTCCAGGCTAAACCTTTCCTGGTGCAGCTTGAGACTATCCTCTTGTTCTGGTGCTGGTTGCCTGGGAGAAGAAATCAACCTCTGCCTGTCTACAACTTCCCTTCAGGTAGTTGTAGAGAGCAATAAGGTCACCCCTGAGTCTCCTCTTCTCCAGGCTAAGCAAGCTCAGCTCCCTCAGTCTCACCTTATAGGGCTTGTGTTCCAAGTCCCTCACCAACTTTGTTGCCCTTCTCTGGACACACTCCAGCAAGTCAACATCCTTCCTAAACTGGAGGGCCCAGAACTGGACACAGGACTCCAGGTGTGGCCTAACCAGTGCAGTGTACAGGGGCAGAATGACCTCCCTGCTCCTGCTGGCCACACTGTTCCTGATGCAGGCCAGGATACCATTGGCCCTCTTGGCTGCCTGGGCACACTGCAGGCTCATGTTCAGCCTACCATCGACCAACACCCCCAGGTCCTTCTCTACCTGGCTGCCCTCCAGCCACTCTGACCCCAGCCTGTAGCACTGCATGGGGTTGTTGTGGCCAATGTGCAGAACCCGGCACTTGGATGTGTTAAATCTCATGCCGTTGGACTCTGCCCATCTGTCCAGCCTGTCAAGGTCCTTCTGCAGAGCCTCTCTACCCTCCAGCAGATCAACTCCTGCCCCCAGCTTGGTGTCATCAGCAAATTTACTGATGATGGACTCAATGCCCTCATCCAGATCATCAATAAAGATGTTAAAGAGCACAGGGCCCAGCACTGATCCCTGGGGCACACCACTAGTGATGGGTTGCCAGCTGGATGTGGCACCATTCACCACCACTCTCTGGGCTTGGCCCTCCAGCCAGTTCCTAACCCAACGCAGTGTGCTCCTGTCTAAGCCATAGGCTGACAGCTTGGCCAGGAGTTTGCTGTGGGGGATGGTGTCAAAGGCCTTGCTGAAGTCCAGGTAGACTACATCACATCCACAGCCTGCCCCACATCCACCAGTTGGGTCACCTGATCCTGGAAGGAGATCAGGTTGGTCAGGCAGGACCTGCCCTTCCTAAATCCATGCTGGCTGGGCCTGATCCCTTGGCCATCTTGTAAGTGCTGTGTGATTGCACTCAAGATGACCTGTTCCATAATCTTGCCTGGCACTGAGGTTGGGCTGACAGGGCTATAATTCCCTGGCCCTTATTCTGGATGGGCATCACCTTGGCCAGCTTCCAGTCCTCTGGGACCTCTCCAGTGAGCCAGAACTGCTGAAAAATGATGGAGAGTGGCTTGGCAGCTCATCTGCCAGCTCTCTCAGCACCCTAGGATGGATCCCATCTGGTCCCATGGACTTGTGATGATCCAAGCAGTTGAGGAGATCTCTAACTACCTCCTCCTCCTGGAACAGAGGAAAACTATGCTGCTCCCTGTCTCCTTCTGCCAGCTCTGCAGGCCAGCTGTCTGGAAGACATTCTGTCCTGCTAGTAAAATTTGCGGCAAAGAAGGTGTTAAGTATCTCAGCCTTTTCCCCATCCTTTGTTACAACATTCCCCTCCTTGTCCACCAAGGAGTGGAGGTTGTCCTTGCCCTTCCTCTTGCTATTAATATCTTTATAGAAGGACTTTTTGTTGTCTTTCACAGCAGAGGCCAGTCTTTTGCCTCCCTAATTTTCTTCCTACAAGACCTAGCAACATCCTTAAACATTCTTGGGTTGCCTCACTGTGGTGGTCTAGACTGGGTTCTGGCCCGGATGCCATTGCACAGACCACACCTGGGAGGACCCAAAAGGGTCCAGCCCACTGGGTGGTCACAGCAAACCAGGTATTTCACCCACAATCCTCTGCTCCTCTATAAAACATCCACGTGGGGTTCCTACTTCCTCTTTCGCCCCCCTGCTGCTGCCTAGGTAAAATGGCGTGAGCTGCCTCCCTCGGGCCTGGCCTGGGCCAAGGCTGGCTTGGGGGGGGAGAAAGAGCCCTGGGGGTGGGGTTGGGTGTACCCCCAGGTGGGGATGGGATGTTCTTGGGTATGTTCTGGGATCTCTCTCTTTTGTCACGGTGCTTGTGGCTCTCTGTAAAACTTTCATCGTTGTTTTTTATTGTTTTCCCATTTAAACTTTCCATCACTTTTGTAATCTGTTTGTCTGAGTCATTATTTTTGCCTGTGGTGGGAGGATTGGCTTCCCAAACCACGATGCTCACCTTTCTTCCAAAGATGATACACCCTCTTTTTTTCCCTTAGCTCTTTTAGAAGTTCATTGCCCATCCAGGCTGGCCGTCTGCCCTGGCAGCTCATCTTCCGGCACACTGGCACAGCCTGTTCCTTTGCCTTCAAGAGTTCTTCCTTGAAGCAGGTCCAGCTCTCCTGGACCACCTTTGTTTTTAAGTGCTGTTTCCCAAGGAACCATCTGAGCTAGTTCCTTGAATAACCTGAAGTCTGCCCTCCGGAAGTCCAGAGTGGAGTTCTTCTTGCTGCCCCTCTTAGCTTGACTGAACACTGAAAATTCAATTATCTCGTGGTCACTGGCCCCCAAACACCCTCCGACCACCACATTGCCCACCAGCCCTTCCCTGTTGGTGAAGAGGAGGTCAAGCATAGCCTTACCCCTGGGAGGCTCTTGCAGCACCTGGGATAAGAAGCTGTCCTCCATGCACTCTAAGAACCTCCTAGACTGCCTCTTCTCTGCTGTGTTGAGATCCCAGCAGATATCAGGCAGGTTGAAGTTGCCCATGAGAAAAAGGTCAGGTGATCTGGAGACAGCCTTAAGCTGCCTGTAGAATGACTCATCAACATCTTCCTCCTGATCGGGTGGTCTGTAACAGACTCCAACCAGGATGTCTGCCCTGCTGTTCTTCCCTCTAATTCTCAGTCACAAGCACTCAACCCGATCATCTCTGATCTCCAGCTCAATGGCTTCTAGTGCCTCCCTGATGTACAGGGCCACCCCTCCACCCCTTCTTCCTTGCTTGTCTCTCCTGAAGAGCCTGTAGCCATCAATTGCAGCGGTCCAGTCATGTGAGTCATCTCACCATGTCTCTGTGATGGCAACTACGTCATAACTTTCCTGCTGCAACAAGGCTTCCAGCTCCTCTTGTTTGTTGCCCATACTTCGTGCATTAGTGTACATACACTTCAGCTGGGCTGCTGGTTTCACCCCTGACTCCAGCTTACCACCCTCAGACTCCTGTCTGGAGGGACTGGTTTCAAGCCCCTTCCCCCTTCAAATCTAGTTTAAAGCCCTATCAATGAGACCTGCCAATTTCTTTACCCTGAGTGTGGTGGAGCATTGGAAAAGGTTGCCCAGGGAGGTGTGAATTCATGTAAGACCTGTTTCCACTGCTTGTACTAAGAGAACAAATACTCCTTCTGTAATTAAAGGTTTGTCATTATGCTTGAAGTAATTTTTCTTTTAAAAAAAGACAGCAAGTTTTTTTAATCTTGGCCTACTAATATATTTATTAGAGGTGAATTCCCATGTTAAAAGCAATTTCACAAAAGTGCTTTGTAGTAGCTCTGCTCATAGCAAACACCAGAATCAGTTTTTAGTCAATTTAATCTTAGTATCATGCAAAAATCTAGTATCTAGCAGTTGTGTCCACTTCTGATTCTTCTCTGAATATCTGTTCCATGCTAAAATCTGTTGAAGTGCTAAGATTTTTTCAACAATGAAGAGAGAAAGGATTTAAATTTTTTTTTCCTGGAGATTGCAAAGAATTGTGTGTTTTGTAGTCTGAGCTACAGTGCTTTCTTGCTGACAGTGCTTGTCCATGCCATGATAGTCTGGCTGAACAGAAACAGATGTTGTGAGCAGATGTCCTGTCTGAAAGAGAGACTTCTGATGAAGTCCACTTTTCCATGGTGGGATTTCTTTAATGCTGTGTTTCCTTGAAAAGAAAGTTCTTAGTTTCTGTACCCACAAACTTCAATTAAATTGAATTAAGCACTTAGCTCTTCAAAGAGTTTTTTTTTCTCATGTGGAATCTCACTGCTAGGATTCTATGTTATCAGCTAGATTTCAGAAAGGAATTGTAGGCCAAAATTCTACTCATGGCCTTAAAACCTGAGCTTGTGTATGAGGACTGTTCCACGGCAACTTCTTAACAGTGATTTAACTTCTCAGAAAATGATTCTTTACTGCCCCACAAAGTGGGGATGGTACCAGTCTCACTGTGCATTCTATCCACAGTTTTAACACCAGCAGTAATTTTGTAGCTTGATCGCTACAACACCCACAAATGGGAGGTAAAAAATTTAATCTTTGTATGCCATCTGTGTTGTGTATTTGTAAAAGTTGTGTTTACTTTCCCTGTTCACTAGTAAATTCTGCTTCAGCGGCAGTTCACTGCACGGAAAATGAGGGAGACTAGGCTAAAGTAGTGTCCATGCACAGTATGCTTTCACTTCCTTCCCACAGTGGATAGGATTATCACATTAGTTTTGAAGGCAAAGGCAGACTCATCAAGGAGCCATGTTGGATCAGGGAAAAGGCAGAGGCGTTTTGCAGCCGTTTCTCAGAAATGGAAGCAGAGCTGTACCGCAGCTGTTGACCTGCTTACAAATGCATTTCAGTTCTGCAGCACTCTCCTGACTCTGCAGCTGATTATGAAGTTAAGCATATGGATTTGCTTTTACCCTCTGTGACTAAATCAGAAAATTGTATGTTGTGATTGGCACACAGACAAGTTTACCATCATTGCTTAGTATGTCTCAAATACCTTAAAAAGTGCTATCTTCTTGGTATGTTGCACAAGGTGCTTGTAACATTTGACAGATGTTCCCATAAATCTTTGTGCAGGAGAACTTTGCGGTATGAAACACTGAGTTGTGTGTTCACACCATGGCCTATAGGTGGCAGCAAAGAGTGTAAACAGCTGGGGCTGTTACGGAGCCTGAGTTCCTTGATGAGTGCTTCAACCATCCTTGTGTTGGTGCAAACCTTTTCAAGTACGTTCCTACAGGAGACAGAAAAGGTCCAATGAATTTAAGGGGTCTAAAGGGAGATACTAAGTTTTAAATTTGCTTGATTTAGGAGCTTAAAGCCAACGGACTGGCCTTCTACACAAATACTTCATGTTCTTGGAGCAAAGCAATGATTGTGCTGAATGTGAATGTGTTACATGTAGCCCAGAACAGTGCCTAGTCTATCTGGTTGCTGTGTGTTACACGGCACGAACAATTTGGGTTGTTGCTTTGCCTTTCTGCTGGGATAATTTTTAGGTTTTGCTGTTGAGAGATTTCTAACAAGGAAAGGCCACTGTGAGACTGAGAGGAAAGGACTCTGCTCTGGTTAGGCCGCACCTTGAGTACTGTGTCCAGTTCTGGGCTCCTCAGTTTAAGAAGGACATTGAAACACTTGAGTGTGTCCAGAGAAGGGCAACAAGGCTGGTGAGAGGCCTTGAACACAAGCCCTATGAGGAGAGGCTGAGGGAGCTGGGATTGTTTAGCCTGGAGAAGAGGAGGCTCAGGGGTGACCTCATTGCCCTCTATAACTACCTGAAAGGTGGTTGTAGCCAGGAAGGGGTTGGCCTCTTCTCCCAGGCAACCAGCACCAGAACAAGGGGACACAGTCTCAAGCTGCGCCAGGGGAGGTTCAGACTCGAGGTGAGGAGGAAGTTCTTCACCGAGCGAGTCATTCGGCATTGAAACTGGTTGCCCAGGGAGGTGGTTGAGTCATCGACCCTGGAGGCGTTCAAGGGGAGATTGGACGTGGCACTTGGTGCCATGGTCTAGTTATGGGGTCTGTGTTGATAGGTTGGACTCGATGATCCTCGAGGTCCTTTCCAACCTAAGCGATACTGTGATACTGTGATACTGTTAGTTGGCACCACAGGTACATTGTGTGAGTGCCAGAAAGCGCCATTGATAGAAAGGAAATTAAAATTGTCCTGAATAGAATTTAACAAGGAGGTGATTTCTGCATGTATTAGCAGTCCATAACCATCCTCAGAACTATTGTCAGCCAGAGAAATCCACCTGAAGTTACCAGTCTGCAAGACAGGAACTACCCCTGAACACCAAACCTTGATTCACTGTACCTTTAGTTCACTTGCAGAAGCCCTGGGGAGGAAGTGAAACCAAAAAAGCCAATTGTTTTTAGGTCCTTTGTAACTAGTGTTTTCAGATGCCTTTTTTTTCCAGTTTGTTTTTTGTTACTATGATCTTTCTCTGTGAGATGTAGGATACTAGAAAGCAGGGATTTGTGGTCTACTAACTGTGTTTTTTTTCTTCTGCCTTGTGCTCCTGCCAGCCTCTCTGCCAGCCATGGCAGTTCACATCTGATATTAGTGATATGTCCTAGTTATCTGTGTTGTGTGTGAGGGCTTAGCATTCCACTGGGTTGTGGTTTTTGTTTTGTTTTTCTTAATAAATTAAAGACTGGGAAGGAGTAACACACTAATACTTGACCATATAAGGGGGGTGACTCTTATTTTAGTTCTACTCCTTGCACAATATGCAGCTGAAGCCTTTTAAGGGCAAGCAGTGCAGACAGGGTGAAAACATCCAGAAGCAGAGCATCCATTCCACATTATAGTTTTATAGTTGGTGCCAGTGCTGGTGCTGTCATTGCTACTGCTGTGAATTTCTCACAGGCTATTGGGAGTTGCATTGTTTAAAGCAAGAGGCTATACAGATGAGACTGAAGAAAAAAAGTTAAAACCATTTAATTCATAGCTCCTGCATCTTGAGAAATAATGAGATTGAAGAGGGAACTGACTAAAGGGGAGCTGAATTAGACTCCCAAAGACAAGAAATTAAGTAGCAAGGAGCTCTCCAGAGTCAACAAGAAGTGACTACAGAAAACAAGTGGAAATACCTTGCAGTGAGAATGGGATAGGGGCTTGGTGACTAAAAAGAAAATTAATATTGTATCTACATTTTCAGTAACATTTGAAAAAAAATAGTTCTTTGCAATAGAAATTTGAATGTTGGAAAGGGAGTGAGGTAACTAATGCAAATGATGGGTTAGAAAATAAACTGGCAGCAGGACAGGAGATGAGTCCTAGATGTTATCTTTGTATTCCAAAATGATGGAATGGTTGCAAGTGCACAAGCTTATCAAGGCAAGGATCTCTGGTAAAAGGATGGAAAAATTGGTGTAGACAAGAGTAAGTTATTTTGATCTCAGAAGTCTTCAGTGTTGCAAAAATTTTGAAGCATTGCCAGCTTTATTTTATCAAATAAAATACATTTTAATGACAGTGTTAGGCTGTGTTCAGCTGGATAAATTTCTTGATAAATCAGATGCAGATCCTTACTTGTTTTTTTTTTCATTCTTTCTGTGAAGAAAGGCTACAGCAGTGGGAAGAAAAGCTGTTTTTCTTACTTTCAGTCAAACCATTGTCTTGCCTTTAAAATAAAATTAGCTTTAGGCCTTAAATCAAATGAGGATTTTATCAGATGGACATTAGGTAACACAGTCTATTTCAGTGGCTAAGTAGAGACTTAGAAGACTGAGTATGAAAACTTTGTATTCTTTAGCCAATGACTCTGAAGGAAACCATTGCAGGTTTGGTATTCTGCGAAATGTTGCTGCCCAACTCCATCCTTCAGTGCCCCACATGTCAGTCCTATTAAATCCTTCCATTCCTGTTAGGTAGGGCCCAGGAATGCTTATCTTTCTTCACAATGAGACTCTCTGCTCTCAAAATTATAACATTTTTTCTGCCTTAGTGCTCTCTCCACAGAAAGGAGTAGGATTGAAAAAAAAATGTATCCATGAAACACCACTGTGTTTTGAAACCTGTTCACCCAAGTGTCTCTAAGCATCTTTGACATTGCAGGTGATACCTAGAGGTGGTGGATGACTAGACAGACCAGGATGTGGAATAGCCACTTCTTTAGTGATCCTTTCATTAATACATATTTCTTTCTCCAAGTTAAGACTAAAAAATTAATACAAAGCTGCATTTTACCCTAGCCAGCATTTCACCTATGATGCAAAACTCTAGCCAGTACCCATTTAAAACAGATAATGAGACCTATCAAAGAAACCACTTCCTGCAATGTGGTGAGTTTTGTCTTCATGGTGAGCAGATGTCACAGCTTTGGCAGAGTAATTTTGTTTGATTGACTGATCAATTCTCAGAAGTTATAAAATTTTCACTGGGCACGAGAAAGTAAGCTTGTTGCAGGCCATTTGTTGTGTCTGAGTGATGTGCATTCATCAAGACTTTTTGTGGCATAGAAGAGAGTATGTTGGAGGAAACTACCCTCTGACTTTGGTTAATGTAAGTCATGGTAATTCTGTGAGAGGTCCACTGAAAAAATAGTACCACAAGGATATTCCTTTAAGTCTTTTACATAAAAGTTGTGGGGTTTTTTTTGTGGTTGTTGTTGTTGGGTTTTTTTTCAATAGAAAGTAATCTTTTTACACAGTTTAAGCAGGATAGAATTTTACTGTAATTCCAAGGAAAGTAATCTGGGCTATTAAGACTCCTGTATTCTCTTGTGGCAGTTGGCAGTTTAAGCTGGATCCCTTCTGTTCCTGCCACATACACCTCTGGTGTCCCAGGTGTCCAGCCCAGTGGGTGGACACAGGAAGCTGCAAATTTCATATTCATAATATCCTGCACCCTATAAATCTATTTGCAAAGTCATTCTCCTCCTGTTTCTTCCCTCTCTGTTCCTGTGGGAGGTGCTCCCTATTGGGTAATGGTAGGAGAGTATCTCAAGGCCTCTTAGGCATGGCTTGGCCTAATGCCAAGAGGAGAAGTGGGGAGGGGCAGTCTCAGACCTGGCCAGCCTGAGACTAGCCTAGCAGTGGGGGGGGTGGAGTATGTGAAGAAAGTGCCTGGGGGTTTTTGGGTGTACCCTCAGGTGGGGAGATGGGAAGTCTTGGGTGTGCTGGAAGGGATTCTGTATGCTTTGGGGTATTTTTTGTCTCTATGCTTGTGGCTTTTCCATTTAAACTTTCCATCACTTCTGCAATCCATTTGTGTGAGTGTCATTCTTTTGCCCCTGTCAGGGGCAAGAGAGGATCTGCCTGGCCTCAAACCAGGACACCTCTATTTTCCTAGTTAGGCAACATGCATATGACTATGAAGTATAAAGAAGAAAATCTGGGGTATTCAGATGTGCAATTGTACAATAAGTAGTCCAGATGCCTAATGCAGAACAGATAAGTTTTCCAAATTAATTCATTAAGACTTGAAAGACAATTTTAGAATTAGCTGTTTAGTGCTTTTTTTTTTTTCTTTTTTTTTTTTTTTTTTTGTCTGTTCATGATAGGGAATTTTCACAAATTCTGATCTTTATTATTATGTTCATTGTTACCTTTTTTTGTGTACCTGCCAGCTTATGCTTCGGTGAGAATTACTGTAGAACTCAAGAATTGACTTAACAATTCTGTGTTGGTACTGAAATCTCCAATGGTTCTGTTATCTAGTGAATAAATAACTCAAACTGTGTCTTGTGGTTGCATTACACATGTTCTTCTTGTGTTTTAATGAAAAAAGAGCGTGGTCAGTGTAGGTACTGTGTGACTACCTCCTCAAAATAACACTGAGAGAAGTTGCGTACTAAGAGGGTAAATTTAACTATATCACCTTACATTAATTTATATTCTTATTTTAAGTCACATTATTTGTTTTTTTTTTAAAGGCTGTTTAAAAACAGCTGCCTCTGCATTAATATAATTAGTATTTCAACATATTTGGAACATAAATACCCTTAGCTCTCATACAGAGTTGTAAAATGTGTAGAATCATTGAATGGTAGGGGTTGGAATGGACCTCTGGTGATCATCTAGTCCAGCCTGCCTGCTAACACAAATACTCCTAGATCAGGTTTCACAGGAACGCGTCCAGGCAGGTTTTGAAAATCTCCAGAGAAGGAGACTCCACAGCTTCTTTGGGCAGCCTGTTCCAACATTCCATCACCCTCAAAGTAAAGAATTTTCTCCTTAAGTTCAAGTGGAACCTCCTGTGTTCTAATTTGTGGCCACTGTCCCTTGTCCTATCCATGGGCACCACTGAAAAGACATCCACCCTTTAGATATTTGTAAGTATTGATAAGATTCCCTCTCAGTTTTCTCTTCTCCAGGCTTAAAAATACCCCAGGTCTCTCAGCCTGTCATTGTAAGACAGGCTCTCCAGCACCCTAATCATCTGTGTGGTCTTCCATTGGACTCTCTCTAGTAGTTCCCTGCAACTCTTCTTGGCCACAGGGGCATATTCCTGGATCATGGTGGACTTGTGAAACAGGATTTCCAGGTCCTTCTCCACTGAGCTGCTTTCCAGCAGGTCAACCTCTAACCTGTTCTAATTAATGGGGTTATTTCTCCCCAGGTAAAGTGCTTTACGCTTGCCATTGTTGAACTTTGTGAGGTTGCCCTCTACCCAGCTCTCCAGCCTGTTCATCTCTTGCTGAATGGTAGCACAGCCTTCAGGTGTGTCAGGCAGTTTTGCCAGTTTTGTATCATCAGCAAACTTGCTGAGAGGACACTCTGTTCCTTCATCTAGTTTGTTGATGAATGTGTTGAACAGGACTGGACCTAGTACTAACTCCTGGGGAAATCCATTAGCTACAGGCCTCCAGGTTGACCCCACACTGTTGATCACAAACCTGTCCTCTGTTGTTCAGCCAGTTGTCAATCCACCTCGCTGTCCACTTCTCTAGCCCACACTTCCTGAGCTTACCCATGAGTATGTTATGGATATGTGGGCAGAAGAGCTAAGGTGATTGCTGTTCAGTTTAGGTCCAGGTGTAAACACACAGTTTCACAGTCTAGCGAGAGCTAATTAGTGCTACACCTAGATAGAAGAAACTTTGTTGTGTAATCTCATTGATGTTACGAACACCTATGCTGAAAGAAGGCAGGCAAGAACACTGTTTGAAATCAGTCCCATTAAGTGTCTGAGGTGACAAGAACCAGATTTGCCATGTTTTTTTTAATCCTTCTACACAGTTCATGGAACATGTAAACACAGGTATATCAACTGTGTGGTTAGACATAAATAGAATGCCTTTACTATAAATAGACTAGGAAAACTACCCTATTAATATGGCATATTTATTTCCAGTTTTTATATTGAATTGTCCTGGAGGTATATTCTGTACACCACACTGGGCCTTTTGACAGCTAGCCTCTTCACCCAGAGAACTCAGGAGACTGAGGTATTGACCTTACAGGAGTCCTGCTGTATCAGCATCTTGCTGATGATGTATTATACTTACAGATATGGACATATAAAATTTACTCTGATGAGTGAGAACTCTGCAAAATAAAAACTTACTTTCTGAGAGAAGCAGTTTCCTGTGTGGCCAAGACATCTCATACAGACAACAAAATCTTTGCATTTTTTCTTACTCCCTAGATTTTGAGACTTCAGTGTAAATGTATAGAAAGAAGCTGTATGTAGACTTATTTTAGTTATTCTGTGAGGGTATATTATTAAAACATCATAGGTTGTAATTAATGTATCTGTGATTTGTTACAGATAAAACAAAATCCTGTACTGTGACTCATCAGCAATTGTTCTTGCAGGATTACAAGTTTGAGAAACCCTAGACCTAAGCATTTATTTGCCCAGTGGAATAAAACATTGCCTTAATAGCTCCCAATCTTGTCATGAAGCCATAAGCAGCTTTAGGTAGTGCTGGGAATCTTCAGTGGTACATAGACATTAATTTCCAAAATTTGATCCACAGAAGATACTACCCTTTTGTCATAGCTGTCGTTTAAAAGCAACAAAGTCTGGCTGCTTGGTGTAAGAGTGACTGAAAACTCTACTTTGACATTTTGTCTACCAGAAAGCATATTGATGAATGCAAGGTGGGGAGAAAAACTTTTTTTTACTTTCTGGGCACTGAAGGCATACCAGTCATATTTCTTGTTTAGAAAGCTGTAGATGTAGGAGCATTAAAAATCCCTCCCCATTACCACAATTAATCTTTGTTTTCCCTGGCTTTGAAGATCTAGTAATTTCCCACTTATAAAATACTGATTTCCTTCCTCTGAGGGTATTTTTCTGTACTTGTCATTGTTATTTGTTTGATCTGGTACAGCACATTATTTCTGTGAGTCTGTAGGTTTAAGATTTTTTTGCATCTTTCTTTAGGACCCCTTCTCATGTTTCCAGGGATGATTATTCATCTTAAACATCTAGGAGTTGCATGAAGACACATTCTAGATTTATTGAAACTTTCACTGATGATTCTTTAGTTCAGTAAAATGGAAAAAAAACAACCCAAGAAAAAAGCAAAAGGATACACTTGATTGCTCTTCTACATATTTACTCTGTTAAAGTCTTAAGAGTCAAGAACAAGAAAATATTTCAAGGAGCAATTTGTCATATTTCACTATAACATTTTTATGTATAAGTTTATATGTATGATATGTTTGTTTGTTGGAAAGGCTTAGGTTTAGGTAAGCCCAATGCTAACAGAATCCTCTGTATTTTCTGTGCATAGAAATCTTTGAAAACCATTCCAGGCTCTGGTGCTGGCCAAGACAGGTTCATCCAAGGCTGTTTGCTCTGAGACTAGGGGAATACATAAGAGTGAAAGGGGAAGGATTTCCTTCTCCAAAACCAGTCCCAGGATGTGGGAACATTTCTGCAAGCAGAAATATTCATGCTCTATTTTTAGGCTACCTCGAGAGAATTGGGTTTGCCCTTCCAACATGTTGTCTATTGTTTTCTGGTTGTTTTCTATTTTTTTGGCAATATGGGCCTGTTCCCAGCCTGCAGTTACCTTTCAAGTTCTTTACTTTTTGCAGAGCCAGGGAGAAACCTGTTCAGCTCTGCATTGTACAACCTTCATGATGCAGCAGCATTTCTAGCGGCCAAAGGTAGAGCTGTGCTGTATATATACAAGGAGGTATACACTTGCCTCTTCATCTAAACTAGAGGCATGAAAACTGAGTTAAGGATTAAACATGGTAATGATATTGTTTTTCTCCATATACCTGTTCAACTCTTCTCAAATAAGTATCAGTAGTTCTTAAACTATCTAATTTAAAACCAGTCTTCTTAGATGGAATATGTACATATAAAAATAAACAGGTAGTTCGAATAGTAGGAGACTCAGCAATGGGCACCATCACATGAAGAAGGAAAGAAAAATTGGATTTGGAAAGTCTCTACCAGTGCTAACTAACAAACTAAACACTTCTGAGAGACGAAAAACCTTCAGAGAGCTAAACCTTCACTTAGGTACATTTATATAGCAGAGTTTGAAAGGGTCAGTATTGAATATTTGGATATTTCATCTCATTTGCCTTATGCACCTACTTAAAGACAGGGAGATGGACTATCTCAAGGGTGTCTCTGTATATCTGAGAGGTGACTGCTTTCATCTTGACACATCATTTTTAGATAGGTTGTGGTAAGTGCATTAAATCCCGGTTTGACTAATCTACTTTGCTTGGACTTGACTGCAGTTAAATTCACTTAAATTGTTGCATGTCAAGAGTCCTTTTTTGGTGATTGCTGCAGCAATCCTGGGGATCCTGTAAAGTCCTTTTTAGTCAGTCTAGTTGCATGGCTACAATATATAAAGTATTATTTCTTGTCTTAAAAACCTAGGCACACAATGAAAACAAGCAAATATTATTAGAAACAAGAAGAATGGCAGTATTCATTCTGCATAAACTCCAGATTGGTAGCAGTTTCCTTAGAGGATTTGTTTTTTCTTGTGTGTGTGGGCTTTTTTTTTCCAAGAAAGGATTTTTTGCATTATACTTATTGCAAGAATAACTAGCAGTTAACAATGTGAGGAAGGGGAAACACATAGAGCTTACGCAGAATCACAGAATGGTAGGATTTTGAAGGGATATCTGCATTTATCTAGACCAAACCTGCTGCCAGAGCAGGTTTACCTAGAGCAGGTTGCACAGGAAAACATCCAGGCAGGTTTTGAAAGTCCAGAGAAGGAGACTCTACAACATTTCTGAGCAGTCTGTTCCAGTGCTCTCTGACCCTCATTTTCTCCTTATGTTTAGATAGAACTTAATGCGTTCTAGTTTGTGCTTGTTGCCCCTTGTCCTATAATTGAGCACCACTGAAAAGACCCCAGCCCTATCCTCTTGAAATATTTAAATATCCCTTCTCTTGGTCCTTTCCTCCTAAGACAGGTGCTCCTGTGCCCTAACAATCTCTGTAGCCCTCCATGGTATTTCCCTGCCACTATGGAACTGGCGAGTTCAAAATGGGGGAATGATACTCTAGGTGTGGCCAAACGAGGACAGAGTAGAGGGGAAGGTGAATCTTCCTTGACCTGGTGGCCATGCTTTTCATAACACAAACTGAGATACCATTGGCCTTCTTGCCTACAAGAGCATGCTGCTAGCATATGAACTTGTCCACTAGGATTCCCAAGTCCTCCTCTGTGGAGCTGTTTTCCAGCAGGTCAACCTGTAGCCTGTACTGGCGCATGGGGTTATTCCTTCCTAGGTGCAGTACTCTATATTTTCCCTTGTTGAACTTCATGAAATCCCCTTCTGCCCATCTCTTCAGCCTGTCCAGGCCTTGCTGAATGTCAGCATGGCCTTCTGGTGTCTCAGCTACTCCTCCCAGTCTTGTATCATCAGCAAGCAAGTATGCTTGGTGAGAGTATGCTCTGTTCTCTCCTCCAGGTCATTGATGATTATGTTGAACAAGACTGGACTCTCTATTAATCCCTGGGGAACACTGCTAGCTACAGGTCTCTGACTAGGTTCTACACCCCTGGTCACAACCCTCTGAGCTCTGTCATTCAGCCAGTTCTCAATCCACCTCAGTGTTCCCTCCTCTCACCCACGCTTCCTAAGCTTGGCTATGAGAATGTTACAGGATGTTATGTAACAGTGTAAAATATCTTGTTGAGACAGACAACATTTATTGCTCTCCCCAAATGTGTCTGGCTAGTCACACCATAGTAGAAGGCTATCAGTTTGGTGAAGTATGATTTCCCTTTCATGAAGCCTGTCATTTCTTGAGTCCTCCTTCTAGCCCTTTACTAAAGACTGGAGTGACACTGGCCATCCTCTAGTCTTCAGGCACCTCTGCTGTTCTCCATGAGAGTGGCTTAGCAATAACCTTAGGCAGCTCCCTCAGCACTTGTGGATGGATCCCATCAGATCCCATAGATCTGTTGATGTCTGACTTGCCCAGATGATCTGTAACCCAGTCCTCCTCAACTAAAGAAGAATCTTCATTCCTCTGAAGTTCTCTGTGACCTTCAGGGACTGGGATTCCTTAGGGACAGCCTTAACAGTAAAGACTGAAGCAAAGGAGGCATTCAGTAACTCTGCCTCTCTGTATACTCTGTCACCACAGCACCCATGTTGTTCACCAGTGGGCACACATTTTCCTTAATATTTCTTTTCCCACTAGTGTATTGTATGGTGGTTTATTTTGGCTCTTGAAAATACTGATACGTCAGCTGGCTAGTGGGAATGTTTCATAGAGGTGCATCAGAGGAGACAGAGAAAGTAAGTTCAGACTCAGATTAAGAAAGAAAATTTTTTATTAAAGGAGATGCTATATCATGGAAGTAGTTGGCTTTGGACACATGAACAGAAGCATAGGTGTCTTTTAAGAATATTGCTGTTGGCTTCCTGTGTTTGGTAAAGTAAGGTACTGCAACACAATGCTTTAACTTTTATTAAAATATTAGTATAACACAACTGTGTTTCCTTAAGTATGACTGTTTAATGTCAGTCTCAGAAGAAAGATACTGGTAAGGTCTATTGAGCTCAGGTCCTGAATTTTCCAAAATGCTTCACTTAGTCTATAAATATACCTGAGTTCTGGTTAAAGTCAGATTCTGAGACAAGGATTGGTTTGAATGGATCTCTTGATCTCTGCCATTGGGTGCTTTAATTTTTATTTTAAGTTACAGCCCAGCTGTCAGGAGATGTAGCAAGAACTAAAATATTCCTCAACAGATCTCAGGCCATGTGTGCAAAAAATAATGTCTCAATCATGTGATGTTTTATTGTGTCTTTCCAGAGTGGCAAAAGTCATGAAGGTCCCTGTGTATGAGACACCAGCGGGGTGGAGATATTTTTCCAATCTTATGGACTCTGGACGTTGCTCTCTTTGTGGAGAGGAGAGCTTTGGCACTGGTAAGTGGCACATAATCAATCATCTCCACAGACTTTTAATGACAACTGTTAGTTTTTCTGGGTACCTGAAGTCAAAGCCAAAAGAACCAGAATATTAACTCTCTCTTGTGCTGGAACAGAGAACTGTCATTTGTTCACATCTTGAGAGTCTTCTTGCTACTCTGGTGCCAAGTACCTTAAGGTATAAAGAAATGAGGAATGTGGACATTCAGAAGCATTCTTATCACTGCCTATCCAGCTTTTGGAGGTGCCTGGCACTCTCTTATGACTTGAACATTATGCAGAAAGGTCTCTCTGGTTCCACTGTAATACTACCTTCAGAGACCGCACCAGCATTTGGAGGGATTTTGCCTGTATGGAAAATCCACATGGTTTTCCTTAATGTGATTCAACACATGAAGTATGTCTAATGGTATGTCTGATCAAATCCATTGCAAGTGCCCCTTTTGGAACATCACAATTACCAAAGCTCAGATAAAATCATCATTAGAAGATATTTAGTTATATCCTGACATCTGTGTTCCCTAAGTATTTCTCATTTACCTGTCCCAATGACCAGTCAAACAATAGAATGCAGAACTCAGTACTGCAGGAAGCATTAAAGCAAACAAAAAATGTTGTCTATAAAGCTGCAAAAGCACAGTTTTGTTTTGTGAGAAAAGCTGAAAAAAAATTAATTGTGTTTCTTTTTTTCTTTCCTGAGTTCTTATCTTTATTTGCCAATAGGGATATGTTACAAATTCTTTTTGAAAGAGCATGTACCCATAACACAGTCAATCACTTGACTAATGACATGCCACTTTATGTGTTAGCCTGTCCTTAGTGGTCTTTAAGCATCCAAATGAACTATGATAGAAGAACCAGAATTGTGTTAAATTTCTTTGTGTGTCTGTCTGTAAAAAGTGAGAGAATTGAAATTAGTAATGATTGTTACTTTCCTCTGCTTGTGAATGGGAGCCAGTGTCCCAACATTGGCATCTGGGGTGCCTTGACTTAATGGCTGTGACTGGCACAGATTTGTATTGTCTTGAATATATCTTTTGAATAGGTGTTTTCAAAGCCTGTTCTGCAAAGCCATTGAGTGAGCTGTACCATGGAGAGAGGGTTGGCAAGATCTTGCACCTTTTGAAATATACCGCCATTTGTTCTGCCCCATTTGCCTATGAGAAGTTTGGACTGGGGAGTTTTAAACTCTCACTGGTTTTTGATACCTTTTCACCAGGCCAATTCTGTACCCCTTTCCCTTTTAATATTGAGCCTTCTCCTGCTTATCTAAACCCAGATGTTTCTATGAAACTTGAGTGGGTTTGAAACATTGGTATGACCTTATTAGCACCCAAATTATTTGCAGAAAATCCTTGCCTTCATCATCATGTGGGAGAAAGGGAAGTGTGGGTTTTGACTGGAAGGAGCTTGCAAGAGTTTGATGGTGAGTTCCCATTGGCTGAAGTACATCTGGGTACCTTCACCCATTGAGTGCAGCATCTACTGCTGTGTATGTTTCTAATTGTAGTAAAACAGTCAGGGGTGGCCTTTCTGTGTGCCCTAAGCCACAACAAACTACCGCCTCTTGCATACTGATGTTTTGGAAATAAGGCTCTTTAGATCATCTTCTGGTGATGTTGAATGCAATTCTTGCATACGCTTTTTGTCTCAGAAAGGAGAGTCTATGGTTGCTTAGTAGAAGCCTTGTCTCCTTTTAGGAAACTTGTCATGAAAATTTTATGGTGCATTTATGAAAAAAAACACCCAACCAACAAAACAGAACATGAATTTCCTTGGCACACTGGAGAGGCATGTTCAGATCTTGTTAAGTAGACTGTTCCAGGCATTAGTGCACCTCTGCCTGCACATCAGTTATATGGAAATCAAGAAAAGTGGTGTCAGGGCTTTATCTACTGAAACACTGAGGGCATTGTGATCTGCACTGGCATAGTTTTATCACCCTGAGCATCAGACGGCTGTTAAAGTTGGGGAAGAAAGGCACATGTCTCACAGAGGTCAAGGAAGGGCCTCTGGATTTTTTCTGTTCTTGTAGGCATGTAAGATAATTCCTCTGTCTCTTCTTAGACTAATGTTTTTCCTTTGCTTGTATCCATCTGTAGGGCCATAAACCTATGGCATTTTGCCCTAGAGCTTCTCTTCTGATTTTACAGATTCCATCTCGTGTACTCAGACCAGTCTCTGCAGTCCTAATGCTCTCTGTGTTCCGGTCTTAGTGTGGTTCTCCTATCATTAATTCTTCAGATTGCTCATAAATGCTGTCTCTTGGGAATTCTAAGGGTGCTTAAACAACGTAATGCTGGGCAGAATAAAAAACTGCTTTACAGCACTATCTAGTCTGTGCATTCCAGCATGTTCTGGTCAGATAAGCTTTGTTGTACCTGCAGCAATTCAGAAGAGAAAGCCTCCCGACCTCCCATTTAAGCCAATGCCATCTAAAGGCTAATGTTAACCTTCAAGATTCAATTCCATGGGCATCCAGACAACTTGAGCACTGGGTTTAAATTCCTCAGTGTGTATGTATGTGCTGTGTAAATGAACCATGGGAGCACCTACAGGGCAATTATGCAATGACTACAATACCTTGAGTTTGTTTTTCTCCTTGCCTCAGTTTCCTTATCACACTTCAATTCAATCCATCTGTCTCAAAATTTCTCATATGCCAGCAGGTTTATTTGTAAAATGAAGTCAGGTCTGTGGATGACCAATACTTTAGCCATTTGAGCTGTTTTTAGCAGTAAATGTTTACCCTCTTGAGGATCTTTTAGTAATATTCTAAGCTGCATGACCCTCACAAGTTTCTGCTGGTATTGGGCATTTAGATCAAATCTGCAGCTTTCCCTTCAATCATGCCTGTTTAGGGAACTGAAACTTGTTAGCTTTCAATGTGGAATACTTGAAGAAATGTACCAAGTAGCTGATCAGAGTGGAAAACTTGCTGCTCTGTGCAAACAGGAGGTTTTACAGATCCACTTTTATTGTCAAACAAGCCAAACAGCACTGGAGACTTATTGCTTGTGTACCCAGGTAATACAGCTCAGATGGAATTTCCAAATATTACTGAGCCCTGGTTTTATAACATAAGGGATTTTGCTCTGGCAAGTAAATTAAAGCAAATTCTCTGCTATAAAAGGACAAAAGATTTTGAAAACATCCCATAGGGCTGTGTTTCCCAGACTTGTTTTCTGGCAGCTGATCTTGGAACTCAACCAATATTTTACAAACTTCTTCCATTTTTGTAGCAGTGTGGGGAGGTTGTCAGATGAGGTTAGTAGCTTTCTGGTTCTCTGACTAATACCCAGGACACAGTTCAGAGAAGGGTGTCAGGAGCAGTGATTAGTTTTTAAATTTCATTAGCAAACAAGCAGGATTAGTAGAGCTATGTGTTTTATTTCATCTTTCTGCAGTTGAAGACACTTCAGTAATTGCTGCATCTTTCATAAATATGCATGCTTCATCTCTGCATTTCCAGATGCTATTAACATCAGCTGCCTTCTCCAGCAAGATCAAGTAGAAGCAATACTAGTGGAGAATATAAAATTGTACTGCTGAAATATCAAATATGGTAAAACCTTAAAAGAGCTTTGTGGTGATATCTGTTACAGTAACAGAAATCTAAAGTAATCTCATCAACTTGAATAAAGCAACAGATCACAATGTTCCTAAATCTCCATTTGCCTAAAATAACAAGTTTCAGGTTGTTGGAGGATAAGTTTGTGTGACTCACGAGTGTGTGCAAGCAGAATTATTACTATGGATTTATATAATTGCTTTAGACAGATTTTTGTTTTATAATCAGGTGTACAGAACACACTGTAGTAGACAGGGGTGACTAATTTAGGGAAAAGCGGTTATTTTCAATCTGGACATTTGACCCTCAGGGCTTACTGTCTCAGATGCAGAGTAAATCAGACAGAGAGAAAATCTCAGATACAGAGTAAGTTAGATATGTAGAAGACAGACACCGTGCCCAAGCTTTCCAGTTTCAGAAAAACCATAATATGAACATTTTTACACAATCTCACTTTGTTTTTCAGGCTATTGCCTCTCAAAGCTTTATTTCAATTTAAGCCTGTTTAAGTTTCGTACTTTTTTACAGATGGGTACACACTCTGAGAGTTTTTCCCAGATTGTTTACTCCTGAGTCCAGCTATAGCAATTGATTGTAGTAGTAAAATATAACTTTTGCCTCTTCTGTATGGAGAAATATGTTACAAATTACCTTGACAATAATTTGTCCAAGCAGCCGCAGTTGCTGTAATTTCCCTTACTAAGGACTAATTAAGCATAATGGGATAATCAGAAAAATAGTTGTTGAATCCTTTGTTCTGTTGTCTCTTTCTGCTTTGTCTCCTTAAACACAGTCCAGAATTCATTAATGCTTTGGATGTTTCTATTTAAAATAGCATTAGGAATTACCCTGAGATTGCTGAGAGCCCTCAGCAAGCCAGGAGGAGTATTACTATTGCAATCTCAGGCATATATAGTTGTTACACCTTAAACTTAATCCCTTTAGACAACTCTGTCCCTGCAGATCCACAGCAGCAAAGAAGAATGGTATTACCTGACCTAAAGCATCAGAATGAGCTCCCTCCCTAGAGTTCATACCATGTCAACTGGGCAGTCAGGAGTCAGAGAGAGAAGAAAAGCAGGTAACTACAGACAATGGAACAGAGTTGGCTAACAGAATTCCAGGAATAGGATAGGATAGGATAGGATAGGATAGGATAGGATAGGATAGGATAGGATAGGATAGGATAGGATAGGATAGGATAGGATAGGATAGATTGGAATATATGGTTTTACCTAGGGGAAATCATGTTTGATCAAACTGACAGCCTGTTATGAGGACATAACCAGGTGGACAAATGATCATTGAGCAGTAGATGTGGTTTATGCTGATTTCAGTAAAGCGTTTGACACTGTGTCCTACAGCATCCTTGCAGCTAAACTGAGGAAGTGTGGTCTGGACAATTGGGCAGTAAGGTGGATTGAGAATAATTGAAGAAAAGAAGTCAAAGAGTCGTGATCAATGGATTGGAGTCCAGCTGGAAGCATGTATCTAATGGAGTCCCTCAGGGGTCTGTACTGGGACCCGTACTATTCAATATATTCATCAATGACCTGGATGAGGGCACAGAGTGCGCTGTAAGCAAGTTTGCTGATGACACAGAACTGTGTGGAGTGGCTGACACTCCACCAGGGGGTTGTGCTGCCATTCAGATTGGAGAGTTGGGCAGGGAGAAATTTAATGAAATTCAATAAGGGCACGTGTAGAGTCTTGCACCTGGGAAAGAACAACCCCAGGTATCAGTGTAAGCGGGGGACTGACCTGGTGGAGAGGAGTGAAAGGAAAAAGGACCTGTGGGTCCTAGTAGATGGAAGGTTGACCATGAGCCAGCAATGTGCTCTTGTGGCCAAGAAGGCCAATGCCATTCTGGGGTGCATTAGAATGGGTGTGGTTAGTAGGTGGAGACAGCTTCTCCTCCCTCTCTACCCCGCCCTGGTGAGACTGCGTCTGGAATATTGTGTCCAGTTCTGGGCCCCTGAGTTCAAGAAGGACAGGGAGCTGCTTGAAAGAGTCCAGCACAAAGTCACAGAAATTATTAAGAGAGTGGAACATCTTCTTTACGAGTGCAATAAAATATATATTTTATATTTAATATTTCTGGTGGTGGTATCTTCATATGCCACTGTAACTTATTTACAAGGTATATTTACAGGTTCTGTTATTTGATTGTGGGTAACATATTCCACATATGAAAACAGTTAAATGATTTAAGCACAAATCTGAGACTTTTCCAATACCACAATTTAAACTGGAAATGAAGGTGCTGTGATCTGCAGTTTCCCACGAGGGGGATTCTGTGGCAAACCACCTGGGTAGTCATGGCTTGCACCTTTGTCTGTTATCTTCCCAGATGCTGTAACTGTAATTTCAAACAGCTCTTGGCTTGGAGAGGGCTAAGGAACCTCTCTCCTCCTGCGTGCAGTTCACAGGCTGTAGCAGTGCAGCTCTTCTGGGATTCGGTTCTCTCAAGGCTTTTCCCCTTCCTGCCTTTGGCACAGGGCTCTCGGAGTGTTGGTTGCCTTGTTCCAGGTGCAAGGCCCAGGTGTGGTTTGCCTGCTAGGGCAGGCTCTTCAGCTGCAGCCCTAGCAGCATTTGGGTCTTGTTGCTTTCTGGGTGAGAACAAGGCAAATTGCCTACCTTCTCTGGTAGTTTAAATACTGTCCCAATACGATTAATGCCCCTTGGTAACAGATAAACCTGATAGCTGAACCTATAGAATGGGTCATATCCAAACATGGCCAGGGGCACACACAGTTCACAGGTGTGTTACAAGGTTAGTTACACATGGTACATGTTTACCTGGATCATCTGGACGCCAGGAAATGTCCAGGTTAGCACCTGCTTGAAAGAGTCCTGTGTAGACCCACAAAGATGATTTAAGGAGTGGAACATCTGAGGCTGAGTGAGCTTGAAGAAGAGGAGTCTGAGAGGAGACCTCATTCCTGTTTATAAATATGTGAATGGCAATAAAGCCAGGATCTTCTCAGTGATGTCCAACATCAGGACAAGGGGCAATGGTGCTAGCTGAAGCATAGGAGGTTCCACACGAACATAAGGAAAAGCTTTTTCACTGTGAGGGTGACAGCACTGTAACAGGTTACCAAGAAAATGTCTCTGAAGACATTCAAAACGCACCCAGATGCATTCCTGTATGACCTACCCTAGGTGATCCTGCTTTGTCAGGAGGGCTGGAGCAGATGATCTTTCAAGATCCCTTCCAACCCCTGACATTCTTTGCTAAAAGGATAAAGGGCAATAAATAGGGCAACATATGTGCAGTTGATGGATATGGTGGAGAAATAGAAGAGTCAGAATAAACACACGCTGACAAATCTCAGGTGTCAGTTTTCTTCCTATTAGGAATAACAAACTAAGACACTTCTTGGGCACACAGAATTATTGCCCCTGTATTAACATTTGATTTGGTACCTTTTGATTCTGGAGCACTTGGGTTGTTCCCAGTTTTTCAATCCAGACTTTTGCCTCTGGGTTACTTTTCTTCCAGTTCTTTCTTTCTTCAAAGAAGGAACAATCTGTATGTATTCCTGAAGGACACACGAGGACACAGCACATGCTATAGCTGTAAAATTGATCACAATATTTGTGTACACTCATCCCCCTTCATAGAGATTTATGAGCTTGAGCCATGCCAGAGCAAGTCTGAGCATAGCAGAGAAATTTCTAAAAATTCTGTCCATGTTTCACTGTTTGTTAAGTCAAAACTCATCTCTTCTTTGGTGTTCACACCATTGCACATGTCATGATATACAGACTGTTCTGTTGAGTGAATGTTGTGTCTACTGTTACTGCAGTGTTACACAAGAGGAAAACAATTATTGTTTACATTGCTGAGGGGCCTAGCTCAATACCATGTCTCCACTTCTTGCTGGTATCTGTTGAGACATGCCATTTAAGTTGCTGTCCTACCCAGCCATGGTCCCCCTGCGCTAGACCTACCTATGGTTTCACATACTGGCCCTGTCCTCAGCCTATCCCCAGGGATGTGCCTAATATTTGGGACTGGGGCTTGCTTCCCCAGTGGCCCCTGGCCTGCCCTGCTCCTAGTTGGGTTGATGGGATGGGCTCTGGCTGCTGGGCCCTTCCCTGCCAGCCTTGGGGAGCCTCCAGTGCTCACAGACTCTAGGGAGTCCCCAGCCTCTGTGGTGGCCTAGTAACTTTTCCTGCTGCTACTAGAACAATGAAAACAGGTGGGAAGGGACAGCTCTAGGACTCTTTGATGTCAATGGCAGAAACCTGCCCTGTTATCTGGGAACATATTCTTGACTACAGTAACAATGATTGTGACGATGCTGTCTGCTTTGCCTACAAGTAAGGTGAGGTTATTAGCCATAGTCCATATTGCTGGTGTTTCTGTGGAAGGCATCCCTCTGCTGATCTAGTGTATTATTTCAATGAGGAAGTACAGAACATGTGGCCCAAAGGGCTAATTGTCGGTGGAGGGACATTGTTCCCCCTCTCCTGCCCCACCCCCTTTCTTCTTAGACCGATTTGCAAAGCTATGAGAGCTCATAAATAACCCTGCCTTTTTTCCTTCTGCTTAGTTGGCACTCTATGATTTCACAGCAGCTGGGACTCAAGTAGGGAATAGAGAAAGCTGTCTCTTTCTGCAGCAGCTCCTTGAGCCCATAGGTCTAGCTATTGTCATAGGAGACTGCCCTATAGGAGCAGCAGTTAAAGATAAAGGCAGATAAAAAGTGGCAGAAAGGAAGTATTCTTACTATCATGACTGCTATTTTGGAAATGCAAAGAAACATTACTCTCTGTCTCAGCTCTTAAATCCATCTACAGCATTCAGTGTCCTGGTTTTCTGCATTACCTAACTTGTAGACACAAACACAATATCATGTAAATTTTTTTTCCTCTTCAGTAAGCATTCCTATACAACTCTGATACTTTGCTGAAATAGTAATTTGCTTTTCATCAACTCTGTGCTGGTTAACTTTCTTAATGTTAAATTCAGCATGTTGGAGGTTGTATGCAATACAAGACTCAGTGAAGAGGCAGAGCACTGGCAGGCCCAGGATGATGAGCTTTTAGCAAATACGTATATGTAGCAGCTCCTACTGTGACTTTTGCTCTCTCCCAACAAGGACTCCAAGTCCAAGGCAGCAGCAGTGACTGGACACCAGATGAATGCCAAGACTTAGCCTTAGGAATCACAGTGGATCTCTTGGTGTTTTCCTTATATGTCTAATTTTCTATTGACTCTTTTTTGGTAGGATTAACAGCTTCAGTGTATCAATTTATGTTCTGGGAATCATATCTTCTGCCAGTAGCAAAACACAACCATTTTAACAGATGGCTTTGTAGACCTTGCAGGCTATTACATAAAATACATCACTGCAGAGCTGTCACAGGATTTTGGATTTGAGGAAGGAGAATATTTCATAAAACATGCCTTCAACCTAAGACTTTTGGAGAATTTTTCTAAACATCTTCTAAGGTCACAGACAGTCCAAGTGGTTGCCTCTCTGATCAATAAGTAATTCATAGAAAAAGAACCAAAACATGAGAATTACTGCACTTGCTTTGTACACAGAATTTCAACAATGTGCAACTGAACAGCAAATTACAAGATCACGGTGAGCAGGCATCAACCAGATGTAGTATTACTATGCCAGAGCAATATTTGATGTCTCTTGGAGTTTCTGGAGTTCATTAGCTTCTGCAGTTATCATCGGTATCTACTGAGTGACTGATCTCTTGGATTTTACTTTGTATTAGTTGTCAGGTGTGATTCCTTGGGATTTTTTTTGTAACCTGGGTGAGATACATATTGCCACAAAAGTTTGTTCTGAATTATTGAAAAGCTGAGGGCATTTGCTAAAATGACCATAAATCTTCCTATGAAACAGTTTTTTGCTAGGAAATACTGACTTTATTGAAACTTATGCTGATTGATAGGTTCCAGTTTTAACAGGCAGAGCTGTGCTTCATAGAAATACTTCTGGTTAAGACACATTGCATGTCCATTACAGAGCAACCTATTACTGCCAGTTGGCATTTTGGCTTTGAACATGGGACGTGCAAGATCAAGTCTGTCCTCTTCTGAATTCAGATAATAGACCTGAATGTGTGCCTCCCATATCTAAGAGCGTGTGTAAAATTCTGTACAGTATTGCAAAATTGTTCTTAGGCTTCATTGTTGAAACCATTTCTCTTTTCACAAATATAAGCCTAGGAAGGGCCATAAATCTGAGCATGCAAGCATCTTTACCACTGAGAGTTATGGGGATATATAGAAAGGGGGAGGAATACTGTTCTCAGGTTTGTTATATTTTTATCCAGAAATATTTCTTTAGTCCCTTGTTTTTCATCCTGGTGGGAGTTCATGAGCATTCTGTAAATCTTCATTTTTCATGGAATAGGAAAATCCTTTCTCTGCAGCTTGACATTTGAACATCTGCCAAGATAAGGTGATGCTATGAAACTTGACTCATATAACTCAGAATGTTATATGGCCAAGGGTTTGCATATCTAACCCAGTTCTGGGAAACAGTAGTGAAGATGTGAAAACACCCTGTTTATCAGTGAGCAGGAATCGTGGTCGAAAATGCTTTCCTACTACTACCATTTCTGTTGAAATACTTCTGCATAATTTTATTTCATCTTAAGAGTATGGACTTTGTAATATATAAATAAATCACATATTAAACATTAGTTCTGATTCTTTGTCTGGAAGATATCAGAGTTGTTGAGGTTAGTTGTATTGCTTACGGTTGTGTGATGCATAAGATGTATAATGAGACATTTGCCTATGTTGTTTTCTGATAGTCAGTGATACTAAATACTGTGGTTTACATATGTGTCTTCAGGGTCTGATCACCTTCGTGAGAAAGACGGACTATGGGCTGTGCTAGTTTGGCTCTCAATCCTAGCAGCTCGGAAACAGAGTGTGGAGGACATTGTCAGGGATCACTGGGCAAAATTTGGCCGGCACTACTACTGCAGGTAAGAAGAATGAGGAAAAGATGCAGGAACTTAATGCAGTCAATAGGACAATTCTGCTACAACCATGGCTTGTTTAGCTGTGCTCAGCTGCATTGTGGTGTGTCTTTGCTGTGTCCACAGAATAAAAAGTCTGCTGCAGAATGCCACTGTTCTGTAGGCAGGTTTTTTCCTGATAAATAAAGCAGCAACAGAAGTTATTTGTTTACTGAAGGAGCAGAATGTATTGCCACTTGCAGTATATGAGTAATTGAATTTTCTGGCAGAAAGATTTGGATTATTTACTTGTGAAATCTGTGGGCATAGCTGCTTACATGGTGTTGGGGGGAAAAAAAAATACAGAAAATCGCAGGAAGATTTTACTCATGCATTTGTCTATGTGTGTACTTCTATGTGACAGTGTTTTAATGAGAACTGGAACTATGGCTACTCTTAATTCAGGAGAACTCCTCCAATGATTGGTACATTGACTCATTTTTGTAAAAGTCTCAAAAGTGTGAATTCTAACTGTCATTTACATCTTATCTTCTACTTCTCTTTTTTCTCTCAGAATAGACTTAATCCAAAGGAGTTCACATATCTGGAGGTCTTCAGACACAGTTTTCTTTATTTCGCTTGGCTGTTGAGCACTGCACCAATTGTGTCCTTAATTCAAAAAGCTGGGTGACGTTTTCTGTGCTACTTTAGAAACCGCGCATTTTCTAAATTATTTCTGTTGACTCAGAGTCAAGTGGACAGTGTAGAACAGTGGTGCGTGAATACAATGGTCAGATTGCACAAGACTTGCATGCATGTGCTGGTCTGTTTAATTTGCAATCGGTACTTCAGTGGTCCAGTTGCCAATTGTGTGTATATCTGCTTTCACAGAACTCTTTTCTCAGCTGTAGGGAGCTTAATTGCTTGATTTTATTTTCTTTACATATGTGCAAGGTTTGACTATGAAGCACTGGAACCCAGAACAGCATATTTCATAATGAGAGACCTAGAGGCTTTGATCACTGACAAGTCATTCAGCCATCAGCAGTTTGCCGTGGGTAACAGTATCTACAGTGTGGAAAGAACAGACAGCTTTGAGTACATAGATCCTGTGGATGGCACTGTGACCAAAAGACAGGTATGGCTCTAGTGATGGAGTACCAAAGTTTGGCAGCTGTCATATTTTCTTTAACAGCATTGTTCTCACAGTCAGCTAGCAAGCCTCTCTGTTTATTTATAGAATGGTGTTTTCTTTGTTCTGATAGATACCACATTTCCTACTTAAGATTAGCTCATTCTGGATAAGATAATCCACCTCTGGTTGAGCTTGCACTTACTAAGGATAACTGGAGGCAGTAGTGATGCAGAAAATGTAGGAGAGGATGGAGTCCCTGTTGACAGCAGTGCACATACAGGGAAAGTTCCTTTTCCTGAACAATACAAGGTTCTGTGTTACTCTTGGACTCTGTCCATAATGAGGTTTCCTAGGTATCAAGAAGTGCAGTTCAAACTGAGCCTTCAGAATTCTGATATCCATGATGTGCTCAGAACTAGCCAAGTATATTTGCCATGTGTAAATGTGTGTTGAAATGTACTGAATGTGAACCCTGTCCTAATTTCTCTGGTTTGTAAATTACTTGACCTGACCAGACTCTAGCAAATGATGTTATAAGTCATTAAAACTGTCATGCCAGTCTGCTCAGTCTTTATAGTTTCCATTCATCATTGCATCCAGAAAACAGAAGCAGTCCACCTGGCACTGAGCTGCTGTCTTTGTGCATGTTACTGCTGAAACAGGATATGAGGATAATTGTCGTATCTAGGTCTATTGGAAAATTACAGGCATGGCAGACTTAGGCCCGTGTCACTTCTGAAAAAAACACAACCCCAGCTTTCGCATTTTCAGTGCACTTCTCCTTCCTTTGGTTCTTATCCAAAACTCTTGTCCTAAATTGGAATATAATTGCTAATCATATTACCGTGTAACACAAACAGAAACACGACTCTGAAAGCCCTTCTTGGCTTAGGGGAAGCTCAAGGGTTCATAAATGAAAAGTGTGATAATTGAAGTATTTTGAAGTAAATAGATAAGAATTTTACATGCTTGTAGTTTATGTATATGTATCTATTATAACATTGTGCAGCTACTGGTGTTGTTTTTTATTTCCTGCCACCATACTTTAATGTTTTTCAAAAGCCTAGTGTATTTTGCTTTTTCTGCTTACTTTTGTTCATGCTCATTTATTATTATTCATTTAATTATGAAATTGATAATTCAAAAACACCCCCAAACCACTAAAAAGCATGCTACATAGTGCAATGTGTAGAACATTGAATTTTCTGACTACTTCATAGTAATACATCAGTTGGCTGTTACTGGATTCTAATGTAAAAGAAATCCCTATGAAGTTCCATTTCCATATCAGCTTCAAAGCCAGTGGATTAGCCATGGTATATAATTTTGTTTCAGAGTTTCCACACAGCTCACCAATATCCATAAGCAGGTCCAATTTACCTAAAATAAATATTTGCAATACTCAATATCAGTGATGTACTCACCATTTTCTACATTCCCCCCAAGAAAAAAAATTGCCTGTTCCCATAAGAAAATGTAACTACCATTACAGAATCATAGAATCACCAAGGTTGGAAGAGACCTGAAAGATCATCAAGTCCAACCTGTCACCCAAGACCTCATGCCTACTAAACCATGGCACCACGTGCCACATCCAATCCCCTCTTGAACACCTCCAGGGATGGTGACTCTACCACCTCCCTGGGCACCCCATTCCAATGACTAATGACTCTCTCTGTGGAGAACGTTCTCCTCACCTTGAGCCTAAACTTCCCCTGGCGCAGCTTGAGACTGTGTCCCCTTGTTCTGGTGCTGGCTGCCTGGGAGAAGAGACCAACCCCCTCCTGGCTACAACCTCCCTTCAGGTAGTTGTAGACAGCAATAAGGTCTCCCCTGAGCCTCCTCTTCTCCAGGCTAAACAATCCCAGCTCCCTCAGCCTCTCCTCATAGGGCTTGTGCTCAAGGCCTCTCCCCAGCCTCATTGCCCTTATCTGGACACGTTCAAGAGTCTCAATGTCCTTCTTAAATTGAGAGGCCCAGAACTGTACACAGGACTCAAGGTGTGGCCTAGCCAGTGCTGAGTACAGGGGCACAAAGACTTCCCTGCTCCTGCTGGCCACACTATTCTTGATGCATGCCAGGATGCCATTGGCCCTCTTGGCCACCTGGGCACACTGCTGGTTCATATTCAGCCAACTGTCAATCAGTACCCCCATGTCCCTCTCTGTTTGGCAGCTCTCCAGCCACTCTGACCCCAGCCCGTTTTGCTACATGGCGTTGTTGTGGCCAAAGTACAGCACCTGGCACTTGGACTTGTTGAATGGCATCACACTGGACTCTGCCCATCTGTCCAGCCTGTCAAAGTCCCTCTGGAGAGCCCTTTCATCCTCTAACCAACCAACATCTGCTCCCAACTTGGCGTCATCTGCAAATTTACTGATGACTCACCCAATTCCCTCATCCAAATAATCAATAAAGATATTAAACAGGATGGGGCCCAGCACTGATCCCTGGGGACACCACCAGTGACTGGCTGCCAGCTGGATGTGGCACCATTCACCACCACTCTCTGGGCTCGACCCTTCAGCCAGTTCCTAATCCAGCACAGAGTGCTGCTGTCCAAGCCACAGGCTGACAGCTTGGCCAGGAGTTTGCTGTGGGAAACAGTGTCAAAGGCCTTGCTGAAGTCCAGGTAGACTACATCCACAGCCTTCCCCACATCCACTGAGCAGGTCACCTGATCATAGAAGGATATCAGGTTGGTTATGCAGGACCTGCCCTTCCTAAATCCATGCTGGCTGGCAAATTAGTGACAAATATTTTGTCCTATTTTATTAAAACTGGAAATTGTTCTGTCCTGTGGGGTTCTCAGTATGTTACTTGCTTTGATTTATTAGTTCTGCTTTTAAAATTCCATGTTTCATGCAGCTGACACCTTCTGTATAAATAAATAGCAATTATATGATTTTAAATTAACAGAGCTTATCCCAGGTCTTACAAATGGTAAGTAGGCTGCTTGAAGTCTCGCCTTGCTTGATTTGACCTTGCTGACAAATAGATCAAAAGTGATAAAAGGGAAAATTTTTATTTGTTGGACTGGGTATTCTGCAAAAGTGAGTAAAACCTGTTTGGTTTTGTGCTTAGGCAAGACACAGAGTTAGAAGTTACTTTCCAGTCAATAGTTGTTCATATTTATTTGGCAATAGTGTTTTTTGTCTCAGTTTCTTGGCTTTAACAAATGTTTGTAACTCACAACTTTGAGATAAACTTCTAGAAAACAGTGAGGAATGAAAATATTTCATAGCTATCATTAGTATCTGTGGTATTCCTGAGTGAAAAGTTTTGCAGGTGCTTAAATTGCTACTTCCAAAGGTGAGTTGAAAGCCAGATTTTTTTTTGTTTCTGGGCACTCTGAAAAATGAATTATATTACATTTCCAGGTGCAAATACTGTGACTTTACAAGTTGACTTTGATAGCCCAGCTCTAAAGGCCATTGTTTCCTTGGTATATGATTTCTATCTGGCAGTTGGGATGATTATTTTTAAGGAGTACAGCAATTGTGGCCTTTCAATACTTAAAGGCTCTTGGAAGAAAGATAGAGTCTTGAACAGGCTCTGGAGCAATAGGACAAAGGGTAATGTTTTAAACTAGAAAAGGGTAGATTCGGACTAGATGCTTTCTGTGATGTTGACATTGAAACACTGGAGGAGGTTGCTCAGATGTGGATGCGTCATCCCTGGACATGTTGCAGTTTAAATTGGACAAGGCTCTGAGCAACCCAATCTGAATCTGTCCCTGCTCATTTCTAGGGGCTTGGATTAGATAAACCTTAAAGGTCCTTTGCAATGCAAACCATTCTGTGACTGTGTGATTATTGACTAAACAATGCTTTATGTGGTGCTGAAGATGTTTTAGCATATATCTGAAGAAATAAAGGTTTTTGCTTATACTTTAGACTTTTGGAGCGCTGTGTTACTAACATCTGTGTCTTCTGTAGCTGCTGAAAAAAAAACAGAAGAATAAAATGGTTCTCAATTATCCTCACTCACTTTTTAATGGCTTACTGCGGCTTGAAGATAAGTAGCAAGGATCTCAGTTTATGGACTAAGCAGTTGCCCACCGCAGGACTGAAAGGGGAAATAAAGTTCAGTGGCATAGCAGAAGTGATACTCAGGTTAAGAGTACCATTTACAGAAAGGGAGTTATACTGCATATTAATGCAGAACTGGTAGATTACTGAAACACTACAACTATTTGACTGTCAATTTTGTCCTTTGGCCTTAAAGGCCTTCATGCATGATCTGTGGTCTGTAGAATGTGTTCATGTATGCAGGATGAAGGGGGAGAGGAGGAAGGGGAAGACAGAGATGAAGGTGTGAGCAAAGAGCAAAATTTGCAGTTAGTTATTAATAAATCCTTTTTATTCTACACACAGTTAATGGCCATTAACTAGTGTATGTGAAATTAATTAAGACTTTGTTTCCCAAGTTGTATTACAGATTCTTGTTGAAATTCTTGTGATTGGATATCTGTGCATGGTCTGTGGTCTTTGGTATTCACTGCTGAGTTCTGGGTTTTGATCCAATGGTTTTGTAGCTGTTTCTTAGGCCACTGATCCTTTCTGATCTAATAACTATTTCTCAGGCCAGCAGAAGAAAAAAACACAACACCTAGCACTAAGAGTTCATGTTATGAGGAGTGGGAGGGAGTACACAAAATCATTTCTAGCCTTTACAGAGGCTGGAAGAAGTAATAAATAACTTGCCCAAAGTTACAGGGAAAGAAGAATTGCATCCAAATGACTGTTCCTTTTGCTTTTTATTTGGAATGATTTGTAAAGGTACTGCCATCTTACACATACACTGCTTCTTCTCCTGTAGGGGCTGCGAATTATTTTTTCAGATGCATCCAGGCTCATCTTCAGAATGAGTGCTTCTAGCCATGTCAGAGCTACTCTCCGGATCTATGCCGAGAGTTATGAAAAGGATCCCAGCCAACACAATAAGGAAACACAGGTAATGCAATAGCACTGCAGTACGTCAGTGCACTTCATCTGTAACATCAGTGGTTACAGATTTTCACCTATAAAAACATACTAGAAAACAGCAGAGTATGTACTTGCAGTATTCATCTAACTATACTTTTGACTAATTCATTACAAATAATAATGTGCCTTTTGAAATTAAATTCTTTTGCATCCACAGATTGTTTTTACTTTGCTTGTTGCAAGTTATGTAGTATGTGAAAAGCAGCACACTGACAGGGTTTAGCTTGTGCACTTCTGAAAGCAACAATCAATGGCCATTGTGTAACACTATTTAAATTTTTTTTTTTAAAGGGTGGAAAATAGCACAAAATGAGAAATGTGCTGCCCAACTTTATGTTTCATCTCTGTTCTGCATGGATTTGCTTGGGAGAGGTACATGAAGTCCACTGTAAGGTCTGGTGGTCTTACTAGCTATGCAAACTGTGTCAATGGAGCAGCAAGAATGGGGCTGCTGCACAAAGTGATAGGAGCCAGGCACCCAGAGCAGCTACAGCTCAGGCAGCGCCCTCCATGCCCTCCTTCCACAGCAGGGAAGAGGAATGAGCAGAACAAGGCTCAGTTTCATCTCTATTAATGTTCATTATGTAGTATTGCACAGTTCCCACTACTCTTCTTTCCTTGCCTTGGCTGCATACCAAGCCAACCACATGGAGGGCATTAGGACGCACAAGGTCATAGATTGTATCCCACAGGCAGATGGCAGATTTGAAGCAGTACATACACTTGATTTCAGGAGATCTTCATGTTAGTGCAAAAATAACTGAAAGTTTCTCAGGAAAAGATTTGATAATCTTTAGTGGAGTATGTGGGAAAGAGTAAATTGCAAACTCCTTTTTCAGGAGACAGCATTACTGGGGAGGGGCAGCATGTTTATTCCAATATTGCAATTGTTTTATTTTTTAGTTTGCTTTGAGATTCATACTGATGTAGTCACCTAAAACAGCTGTGACTGTTCGAAGTTCAAAGGTTCAAAGTTTCGTGTACTTTGTTTCCTAATTGCTTTCAGTAATAGGGGTATAGTCAGCATCTTCATAAGTGACCAGTTTTGACCAGTGTCATAGGCATCCAACTAGCAATTTCAGGAAGTTCAGTTCATTATAACAAATCACAGACTTTTACCTGAAGTCTTGGACTTCTATGCTTTGGTGTGTATCTTTATTTACAAAGGAGTTTGACAAGATTCAAACAAGAAGTTTCATATACGAAGACCAGGAAAGACTCATTGTGCAGAACTGTTTTGAATTGCTTTGTTTGTAAATCCAATATGTAGTGAGTAATTTGGATTGTTCCAAATATGGACTAACAAGCTCAGTTTACAGAGTGTTATTTCACACAGTGCTTTCAGGATGGCTTTGGGTTCAGGCCTAGCCATCATAGATTTAGGAGGGGCAGGTCCTGCCTCACCAACCTGATCTCCTTCTATGATCAGGTGACCTGCCCAGTGGATGTGGGGAAGGCTGTGGATGTAGTCTACCTGGACTTCAGCAAGGCCTTTGACACTGTCCCCCACAGCAAACTCCTGGCCAAGCTGTCAGCCTGTGGCTTGGACAGCAGCACTCTGTGCTGGGTTAGGAACTGGCTGAAGGGTCAAGCACAGAGAGTGGTGGTGAATGGTGCCAGATCCTCCTGGAGTCACTACTCGCTCAAAAGAATAGTGAAGAGGTGGTTGGGAACAGTCAGCATGGCTTTGCCAAGGGCAAATCCTGCCTGACCAACCTGGTGGCCTTCTATGAGCAGGTGACAAAATTAATAGATGAGGGGCGAGCAACTGATGTCGTTTACCTGGACCTGAGCAAAGCCTTCGACACTGTCCCGCACCACATCCTGGTCTCCAAACTGGTGACACATGGGTTTGATTGGTGGACCACTAGATGGATAAGGAACTGGCATGATGACCGCACCCAAAGAGTGGCTGTCAATGGCTCCATGTCCCAGGGGAGGCCAGTGACAAGCGGAGTCTCTCAGGGATCAGTCCTGGGACCTGTCTTATTCAACATCTTTGTGGGGGACATGGACAGTGGCATTGAGTGCACCCTCAGCAAGTTTGCTGATGACACCAAGCTGTGTGGTGCAGCAGACACGCTGGAGGGAAGGGAGGCCATCCAGAGGGACCTTGACAGGCTGGAGAGGTGGGCACAAGCCAACCTCATGAAGTTCAATAAGAGCAAGTGCAGGGTCCTGCATCTGGGTCGAGGCAATCCCAGGCACAAATCCAGGCTGGGCAGTGACTGGCTGGAAAGTAGCCCTGAGGAGAGAGACTTGGGGGTGCTGGTGGACAAAAAGCTCAACATGAGCTCTCAGTGTGCACTTGCAGCCCGCAAAGCCAATCAGATCCTGGGCTGCATCAGGAGAAGTGTGGCCAGCAGGTCAAGGGAGGTGATCCTCCCCCTCTACTCAGCTCTGGTGAGACCCCACCTGGAGTACTGTGTCCAGTTCTGGAGCCCCTATTACAAGAGGGATGTGGAGGTGCTGGAACGTGTCCAGAGAAGGGCCACGAGGATGATCAGAGGGCTGGAGCACCTCTCCTATGAGGGCAGACTGAAGGAGTTGGGGCTGTTCAGTCTGCAGAAGAGAAGGCTCCAAGGTGACCTAATTGTGGCCTTCCAGTACCTGAAGGGGGCCTACAGGAAGGCTGGGGAAGGACTTCTCAGGATGTCAGGTAGTGATAGGACTAGGGGGAATGGAATGAAGCTGGAGGTGGGGAGATTCAGGCTGGATGTGAGGAGGAGGTTCTTCACCATGAGAGTGGTGAAACCCTGGAATGGGTTGTCCAGGGAGGTGGTCGAGGCCCCGTCCCTGAAGGTGTTTAAGACCAGGCTGGATGAGGCTCTGTCCATCCTGATCTAGTGTGGGGTGTCCCTGCCCATGGCAGGGGGGTTGGAACTAGATGATCCTTGTGGTCCCTTCCAACCCTGAATGAAACTATGAAACTATGAAACATCCAGCTGGCAGCCAGTCACTGGTGGTGTCCCCAGGGATCAGTGCTGGGCCCCATCCTGTTTAATATCTTTACTGATGATCTGGATGAGGGGATTGAGTCCATCATCAGTAAATTTGTGGATGACACTAAGCTGGTGGGCAGGAGTTGATCTGTTGAAGGGTTGGAGAGCTCTGCAAGAAGGAGCTTGACAGCCTGGGCAGATGGGCAGAGTCCAAGCGCATGAGATTTAACACATCTAAGCACCAGGTTCTACACATTGGCCACAACAACCCCATGCAGTGCTACAGGCTGGGGTCAGAGTGGCTGGAGAGCTGCCAAACAGTAAGGGACATGGGAGTACTGATTGACAGTTGACTGAACATGAGTCAGCAGTGTGCCCAGGTGGCCAAGAAGGCCAATGGCATCCTGCCTGGATAAGTAACAGTGTGGCCAGCAGGAGCAGGGAAGTCTTTGTGCCCCTGTACACTGCACTGGTTAGGCCACACCTTGAGTCCTGTGTCCAGTTCTGGGCCCCTCAGTTTAGGAAAGATGTTGGGTTGCTGGACCGTGTCCAGAGAAGGGCAACAAAGCTGGTGAGGGGTTTGGAGCACAAGCCCTATGAGGAGAGGATGAGGGAGCTGGGGTTGCTTAGCCTGGAGAAGAAGAGCTTCAGAGGAGATCTTACTGCTCTCTTCAACTACCTGAAAGGAGGTTATAGCCATGTAGGGGTTGGTCTCTTCTCCTGGGTGGCCAACACCAGAACAAGAGGACACAGACTCAAGCTGTGCCAGGGGAGGTTTAGGCTGGATGTTAGGAAGAAATGCTTCACAGAATGAGTTGTTTGCCATTGGAATGGGCTGCCCAGGGAAGTGGTGGAGTCAGCATCACTAGAGATGTTTAAAAAGACACTGGATGAGGTGCTTGGTGCCATGGTTTAGTTGATTGGATGGTGTTGGGTGATAGGTTGGACTTGATAATCTCAAAGGTCTGGTTGATTCTGTATTTTGTACTGCTCATTATGTTAATTGCAAGAGCAATAAATAGACGTTGTCATATACCTGCGCAATATATTTCATGTCCTCTTTAAACATGATGCATTGAACCACACACACTGCCAAAGACTAGTGAAATACATGCTAGCTAGGTACAGAAACATTAATGATTAGCAGTGGCCAAGCAAAGATTCTGGGACAGGATTTGCAGGGCTTTTTATGGTTTTGTCCAAAAAGACAAGCCAATTAAAAGGAAAATTGTGACATAAAATGTGTCTTAATCATCTGAGAATTAATTTCTGGAACAAATTTTGAATGGCAAGTAGCATAGGCAAAAAACCCAAAAAAACCCAAATCAACTGATTTTCGGGTGGGTCTTGGTTGGTACATTAAAAGGTTATGATTATATGATTTTATATATGTATATAATAAAAAGTGATTGTTTATTGTGTGAATTTGTCCAGAGCAGGGAACTGAAATCAATAACCCAGGATTCCTTGTGTCTAAGGTCATGTAAGAGGGGTAAAATTAAAGGGTTCTCTGATTCCATCGAGACACTCATACAACTGTAAGTACAAGTGTAGTTTGCTAGAGAATTACTGCCTCTGCTTACCTTTGAAGCATTGTGTCTTTTAGCATGGCTCTGGTTGGCTATTAAGTGTACAGTAGGGTCCTGAGAAATGACACAAAATTGTGCCTTCACTATTAAAATTTGTAAGATGTTATTTGTGGGTCCCTGGAATATGGTAATTTCGTTTCTGATTCTGCCCAAATCTGTACAGTGAACAAATTGTAATCATCTGAAACTGGAAAGCAACACAAAAAAAATAGTTAATGTGACAATAATTATAAAATATTTCATAAATCAAGGAAATGGCTTCATTACACATAGTCTTCACTCACACTCCTTGGATAATCTAGACAAGAACTAATTTGCCGCGAGTGTAGATGTTTCTGTGCACCACTCTGTTGTATTGAGTGGTTGAGAGGAGGCTCAGGGGTGACCTTATTGCTCTCTACAACTACCTGAAGGGAGGTTGTAGACAGGCTGGTCTCTTCTCCCAGGCAACCAGCACCAGAACAAGAGGACACAGTCTCAAGCTGCACCAGGGTAGGTTTAGGCTGTAGGTTAGGAAGAAGTTCTACACAGAGAGAGTGATTGCCCATTGGAATGGGCTGCCTGAGGAGGTGGTGGAGTCACCATCATTGGAGGTATTCAGAAGGAGACTTGATAGGGTGCTTGGTTGCATGGTTTAGTTGATTAGGTGGTGTTGGATGATAGGTTGGACACGATGATCCTCGAGGTCTCTTCCAACCTTAGTTATACTGTGATACTGTAATTGATTAGATAGTGTTGGATGATATGTTGGACTCGATGATCTCAAAGGTCTTTTCCAACCTGGTCTATTCTATTCTATTCTATTCTATTCTATTCTATTCTATTCTATTCTATTCTATTCTATTCTATTCTATTCTATTCTATTCTATTCTATTCTATTCTATTCTATTCTATTCTATTTCACTGCTCATGCCTGCCCTCTTCTAGGGGCAGAACAGCTGCCCTTCTGACCTTGTAATTGTATTTGATTTAGAGGCAGACCATGCACAGAAGTATCACAGTATCACAGTAGAGAGGTTAGTTTCCTTCTCCCTACATTGTGTGCTGCTTCATGATAATAAAGTGAATACTTCTATTGCTGTGGATGTTAGAGAGCTTTTCCAATTTCTTCCATGATGAACCAAGCTACCCACAAGGCTTAAATCTTCTAGGATGGATGGCTGTAGCATACACCTTTCTAAAGACGCCTCTTTTTTTGTGATACAAGACCCAAGCAGGCACCTTGAGCTTGACCTGTGTGTTGACCCTTCATGGCAGAAGCCTCGAAGTAGGTACAACTGTGGTGCCAGATAGTGTGATCTTAGCACTGAGCTCACTTTGTAGTTGTTTCAGTCCATTATTTGTGTCTCTTCCATCACTTCAGTGTTGCTTTGTAAGTGTACTAGTATGACTTTTAAAGTACATTGCAGCCAAAGGAAAATCTTGTTCTAATAGGTAAAGCCTTCAAAACTTTTTTGGGGGGGAATCTGCCCCTCTTTTCTGCCTTTCTTTTTCTTTACCTTTCCCTTAGTTTCTGTGCTACTGATTCTATTGACCAGGTTACAGAGGACTAACAGCAGCATGAAGCAATCGCATGAAGCAAGGGAGAATGACATGAGAGCAGAAAGAGGTGAAAAAGGAAGGAGTTGTTTTTCGGTTTCCGTGTCTTTCTTCCACGGCATAGACCTGTCTCAGTTACCCTGGCCTCTCTGACCAGCCATTTCTGTAATGTTTAAATGATAAAAATAGGAAAACCAAGAACAAATTTAAGTGTTAGGAGAGAAAGGGCCTTCAACCCACTCTTGAAATGTCAGCTTGTCATAATTTATACAATAATAGTAACATCAGCTAGCAATCACAGCTTCTGGAGACTTCAAAGCATTCTCCAGAAGTTAAGTTGTAACCCTTCTTTGATGACTTTGATGCAGTACTAACCCACCTGTTTATCACTTTAATTTTGAGCTGTTAAAAATTGTTCCAAGAAAGTGAGTTCTTCTGGAATGTGTAGTGCTAGGCCAATTTTGTTTAGGAATCTGTTGCAAGGTCTGAATGCTTGTTCTCAAATAATTACTGTCTGAAGTGTTTAGATTATTAGTAATTCAGGTGCCTAAATGCCTCCATAGCAGTCACAGAAGGTTTAGCCAGTTGATGATGGATCTTTAACTCCAGTAGCACATTCTTTTATGACTGACTAATGTTTTACATATACTGATACACATAGAGTTTATGACCCTGTGTTCCTAGTATTCCACCCTGTACATTCACTTGGCTATATGAAATGCTGAGAGATTACATGGGTGGGTGGACATGATGCTGAATGCAAAATGCACATCAGTTCAGTAAGACAAGCCACAGCAAAAGTCTGAGAACTCTAAAAGAGCATTGTAGTTACCTGATGTTCAGTGAAATGTTTGGATCCTCTTTGAGGGGATCACCATTGTCTGATGTATTATTTTTTAAAAATTATTTTTCCTATATAAATTCTGCAGAATACTTTTCACTGATGAAACTGATGGGGCAACTTGGTTTTGAGACTTGCATTGGACTGGGAAAAGTGAATTTGAGACCTTCGGAAAATGTCCATGCCTAGACTGTGTAAAACTCACATGCTTTTTCTTTTCCTTACCACACTGAAATTCAGCGCAGGCTGAATTTCTGATGCAAGTTGGCAAGTTGTAGCATAAGTACTATAAATAGTAGATTTTCACAAGGCATTTCTTGACATATAGATGGCATTTGTCCACCTGTTTTGAGACAAAATAGTTCCTAAAGCCAAACACCAAACACATGCTGAGCTTTTAACCTGCAGGCTAGTGTATTTCTGCCCTGCCTGAGCCTTTGATAAATTGGATGCATCATGGGGCAGATTTTATTTCAGAACTTTGCTAGAAGGGATTTAGTTCAGAACTTTAGAAAGGGAGTTGTACAGAATTTTCTTGCAAGATCACTGAAAGAAAAAATGCTACATGAACCATACAGCTCTGACAGTTCTGTTACAGCTTTTGATCTTTATTTGCATTGTGTTAGGTATCTTCTTGTTTGATGTATTTGTTGGTTTGTTTTTTTTTTAAAAGGTATAACTTCTATCTGTATTGCTAAAACAAATTTCTGATTTCTTAGTTCCATTAATTTTCAGTTCTTAAAATTAATGTGAAGGATAGCACATCATATCTCCAAAGCAGTTTCCAAGAGACAAATGTTTCTAATATACAGAGTCATTGCAACTGACATTTTGAGTTGACATCTCTATAGTAAAGTTTTTCAATTTCTTAAGCACAAAGGACCATTTAAAAAATATTTTTTTAATCAAGAGCTCTAAGATACAGAAGTATTTCTAGAGCCTTGTCAGCTATAAAGGGTTGCTGGCTAAGATTTACCTTTTACTACTGAAATGCAGAGATAAAGGATTTTTTACAAGGTACACACTGCTCTAGTTCCCTGTTACTCCGGCCTGCTCTTGCTGTTCAAAGAGAACGCACCTTTAAATTGAAGTGAGAGGACGGAACTAAACCAGGACTTTCTCTGTTGAGAAGCATAATTTTAACAAGCAGAATACTTAGTGGTAATTAGAATGACTTGGCAAAATAGCAGCAGCTGAACTGTGTATGTAAATGAGTGTCCTGTAAACTCATCTGATTTTGTGTTTTGCTCAGAGCATTTTGTAGAGTTTTGTTTGGCCTTGGGTTTTTTTTTGTGGTTTTCGTTTTTTTTGGGTTGGTTGGTTTGTTTGTTTCTTCAGAGTGCATTTGTAGCCTAAGGAAACACTGTCAAATAAACCTGTCCTGTGCTTTTTAGATTAAATAAGGAAGGGGTTTCATGTGGGAATGTCAGAGGGGCTGTTTAGATCTTTCAGTCCTCTTTCACTTCTTAATCTGTGTTGCTTGAGATAAGGAATTATATGCTCCAGACTTTATAAATTGGCACATTTTAATATTTATTCTTGGCGTTTTTGCCCTCTGATGTGAATCTGTGCTCCACATATTAATCTTCTCTAAGCATGTTTGACTTTAATGGACTTGTGTTCTGCTTCAGTGATTATTCAAAAGATAGCTATCTACAAATATGGAGCTTTCTGAACAATAACACATCAGACTGCTCACACTCGTGCATAACTAAGTTTGATCATAACCTCACTTGACACCAGTGGTGTTATTCCATGATTCTGCTTGCACAGATACTTTGTCTCCTTACTCTTTTGATTCAGCCATCTATTTGTATAAATAAAGAAAACATCTCGTACTGTCAGAAACTATTAGGTGGCTAAACCAGATTCAAAATACTGATTAGATGAAGCTTACAAAAAAGATGTCTGTAAGTTTGAGCTCTCCAGAACTGCTATTCTGTTTGATTTGATTTTTAAACCTGTTAGGTCTAAAGCCAGAATGTAATTGATTTGAAAGACTTAATGGGGGAAATCTTTGAGGGTCAGGAAATTATCTTCCTAGTTTAGCAATCAAGTGTGCAATTCTTTGAAAAGATTTTCACACAGAACTCAGCTGTGGCAGTTTCTCTTTGCATCTCATTTAATTAACTGAGAGAAGCATTTGAAATGTTGTATTATTAGTTGTTATTTATTTGGTACCATTGTAGTTATCTGCATTCACTCATCTGGGCAGTTTCATACCTATGGCCTGAAACTTGTGAGTTCAGTCTACTTCTGGCTGAATTTGTTCTATATAATACAACTGTATTACAGGTGGTATTACTCAATGTAATGTAATAGTAATGTTTATATTACAGTAATGTAATAGTCACCCTAAGCTTCACAGATTGTGTATAGGAAGAAAGTCTTGTCTACGTGGCTTCCACTCATCTGAGTAGAAAAAAAACATCAAGTTTTGTGATTTCTAGGTTGTTTTATACACACAATTCCACCAGATCTCCACAATTTCTGTTACACAGAGACATTATCAGTGCAGTATATTTACTGGTTGCTCTTTTCTACGTTGTTTGTGTACACTTAGTATAATGTTTTGGAAAACATTTGCTCAGCATGATACTTCATTTTATCAAACACAACAATATGGAGACTGAAATATGTCAGTGTTTTTTATTATTATTGGATGATTGTCATGTAATACTACAGTTAAAAGGGGACCGTATAAATGTAAGATGTCTGTTGTTTTTGCTTTGTGTAATTCACTGTATTTCTTTCTCTTTAGGCTGTGCTGAGTCCTCTTATAGCAATTGCACTGAAAATATCTCAGATTCATGAGAGGACAGGGCGAAAGGGACCCACTGTCATCACCTGAAGCCACAGAAGATTGTTAAACCAGGGCCAAAAGAGGAACAGCAAGGAAAAGACAGGACCTTGCTGAAACACATTATTAATTTGTGCCTTGTATGATTAAAACAAGTTTTCTTGGGGATAGAAGTAGGGTGGGAAGAAAAAAACAATATAATATCGAGCATATTCATTTGCATTGATCTCCAAATACAATAGTGTGCTGACTTTGTTTTGCCTGCAATCCCTTTATTTCCAATAACAGTATAACCAAAGAAAGAGTCCTTAACTGCCAATTGTTGGCAGCAGTGAGACTGAAAGGACAACTGCTCGGTTTTGAATGCTTTGATAAAAGTTGGGGAAATTTCAGTTAGGGAGAGAGAGGGAGGCCTTGCAAAGCAAAGACGTGCCTGTGGAATATTGTTCGGGATCCGTGTCACACTCTTGTTGATCTATGAAGATGTATACTGAGCATGTCTGAGGCATAAGGGCTGAATACTAAGCTTTGCAAAGGGTGTAATTTCCTCACCTGACACACTCCTCCTCTCTGGTCTGTCCCATTGCTCACACATGCACACTCACAGCAGTGTTGTGTACACACTTGCACATGCTCCCAAAGAAGAGACTAAGCTGTAACCCCTGATTTTAAAGCATATCAATGTGACTTGTGCTTTTAGAGTTTCCTGATTTTTTTGACTGTTTGGGTTTTGTTGTGGGTTTTTTTTTCCTTTTTTTTTTTTTTTCTTTCTTCTCCCTCCAAAGGAAGGCAGTTGTGCCATAGAAGCTGTTTGTGTCCTTCCAGCAATGTGTTGGGTGTGGGATCTGGCTGTCTTTTGCAATCTTCCTCATGTCAGCATGATATTGGTGCTTACTGTGTTTGACAGTTAATCACTGCAAGTTCAGGAGTATTTCACCAAGGGGTTATTACAGAAGTTTTTCAAACTCTTTGGAGTACTTGGGCTTCACTTTACCACAAGGCCTAAGTGAAGTGTGTAGGAAAGAGGGAATGAAAACAAATGCGAATGAATTGAATAGAACCTTCTGAGTCACCAGCTGGATACAGTTTCTGCTAGATTCTTTGTAACAGCAGATCATGGAGTAAAAATATGGGATGTACAAAAGGAGAAGAGACCCCCTGGCACAGGTCTGAGAAGGATATTGGGGATATGAACATCAGCATTTTTCTGCTTGTGAAACAATACTGCAGTTCTACCTACAATACTGTGGTCTGAAGAAGAAGAACACAAACATATTATGCATGTGATTTGTTTGAAAGCTTTGCTTCCTTGGGAACAGTGTGGTCACTTGTATCCTTTGTCAAGGTGGCTTTGTGCAACTTTCCTCTTTGCAGCGTGTTTCAGTTCCTTGTGGTTGTCAAACTTCAGTACAGTTTATATAGTATTTCAACGAAATAAAATTGTTTTGTTTTCTTTCAGCACTTAGTCAAAAAATTGCTATGGCACATGGTGCACAATAAAGAGTAATGCTGTATTTCTGTCTTAATACATGTTTGTGGACAAGACACACTGCACTTTCAAGCATCCTAATAAAACTGCCTTTAATACAATTACATTATTTACTTAATGGACTCTGTGCAAATCAGATAATAATGTTCTCACATAGTGTACTTCCTTTTAATTAATTTCCCATAAACTAAAAGATAATTTTAGGGTTTAGTTCATTTTATAAAGATTTTTTTTTTTATACAGCCATGGTATTCTGACACAGTTTGAACATCCACTATTGAACTTAAGAATATTCATCTTTACAAGACCCTTATGTTTAGGAAGGATGGTGGCTTGCTAGAGCATGTCCAGAGAAGGGCAACGAAGTTGGTGAGGGGTTTGGAACACAAGCCCTGTGAGGAGAGATTGAGGGAGCTGGGGTTGCTTAGCCTGGAGATGAAGAGACTCAGGGGTTATCTTCCTGCTGTCTACAACTACCTGAAGGGAGGTTGTGGACAGGCAGAGGTTGGTCTCTTCTCCCAGGCAACCAGTACCAGAACAAGAGGACACAGTCTCAGGCTGCACCAGGGGAGGTTTAGGCTGGAGGTTAGGAGGAAGTTTTACACAGAGAGAGTGATTGCCCATTGGAATGGGCTGCCCGAGGAGGTGGTGGAGTCACCATCACTGGAGGTGTTCAGGAGGAGACTTAATGGGGTGCTTGGTTGCATGGTTTAGTTGATTAGGTGGTGTTGGATGATAGGTTGGACAGAATGATCTTGAAGGTCTCTTCCAACCTGGTCTGGTGTGTTCTATTCTAGTCTATTCTAGTCTAGTCTAGTCTAGTCTAGTCTATTCTTTCATTTTTCTTGTAGATGAGACTCCATTACATGCAGAACAGGAAACTCTTTAAGTAATGGATCTTATCACAGTATCACAGTATCATTATGTATCAGAGCATCATAGATTGGTCTGGGGTGGAAGGGATCTTAAAAGGTCATCTGGTCCAACTGCTTCTGCAATCAGCAGGGGCATCCTCAACTAGGTCAGATTGCCCAGAGCCCTGTCAAGCCTCATTTTGAATATCTCTAGGGATGGGGCCCCAACCACCTCCCTGGGCACCCTGTTCCAGTGTTCTGCTGCCCTCATAGTGAAGAATTTGTTCCTAACATTCAATCTAAATCTGCTATTCTCTAATTTGTGGCCATTGCCCCTCATACTGTCACCACAGGCCCTTGTAAACAGTCTTTTTCTATCCTTCTTGTAGTTCCCCTTCACGTACTGGAAGGCTGCTACTAGGTCTCCCTGGAGGCTTCTCTTCTCCAGGCTGAACAACCCTAGCTCCCTCAGCCTGTCCTTGTAAGAGAGGTACTTCAATACCCTGATCATTTTCATGGCACTCCTCTGGACCCTCTCCATCAGGCCCATATCCTTCCCATATTGAGGGCTCCAGAGCTGGATGCAGTACTCGAGGAGAGGTCTCATTAGAGAAGAGTGGCAGAATCACCTCTCTGTATCTGCTAGCAATGCACCTTTTGATGCAGCCCAGGATGTGATTGGCCTTCTGGGCTGCAAGTGCACACTGTCTGCTCATGTCCAAGCATAGACCCCCTGGATTGTGACTGTTCAAATTACTAGGCTGCATGAAAGGTTCTGAAAGGGATTCCAGAAACATCTAAAATCTCATATGCATTCTCCAACAGTAAAATAATTTTTGATCACATGGTGAACTAGGTAGTTATAATACTAAGTATCTCATTTGCCAGACTTCTAGGACTGAGACTTGCACTTTGAAAAGTAAGTCATGCTGAAGCCAGCTGTCTTCCAAGATGCAGTGGGAAGACTCATGAGGACAAATCAGAACTGTGAAGAAGCACACTTGTGTTTTTATCAGATAGTCACAGAGCACTAACTGCAGTAGATGTCAATCTTCTCTCCTGAAGGCAGTTGCTGTGAACAAAAGATATATTTTTAAATCTCAGTGCTCACTTTGTCCTGGGCTTCAGAAAAAAATGGCTATATCTCTGTACTGAAGTGAAGAAAAAGGCTGTTTGAGTATGGTTTTGGATATCTGTCAAACAGCAAACTTCCAGAACTTTTCTAACTCCAAATCCATTTATCATCCTATTTTCATGATCACTGGTAATACTGATCACATAATCACAAAATGTTGGGGGTTGAAAGGGATGTCCAGAGGCCATTGAGTCTAATGCTCCTGCCAAAAATGCATCACCTCGGGGAGGCTGCACAGGAATGCATCCAGGCACATTTTGGAAGTCTTCAGAGGAGACTCTACAACCTTTCTGGGCAGGCTGTTTGAGTGCTCTGTCACCCTCATCATCTCCTTGTGCTGAGGTGGAATGTCCTCTAGTTGTACCTGTTCTTGTCACAGAGTCACAGAAGCATTCAGCTTGGAAAAGATCCTCAGGATCACCAAGTCCAACCTATCACCCTACTCTACAAGGTTCACCCTTAAACTATATTCCCAAGCACCATGTCTGAACAACCTTTAAACACATCCAGGGTTGGTGACTCAACCACCTCCTTGGGCAGCACATTCCAATGCCTGACCACTCTTTCTGTGATTTTTTTTTCCTAATGACCAGTCTAAACCTATCCAGTCACAGCTTGAGGCTGCTCCCTCTTGTTCTATCACTAATTACCTGTGACAAGAGACCAGCACCAGCCTCTCCACAACATCCTTTGAGGTAGTTGTAGAGAGCAATGAGGTCTCCCCTCAGCCTTCTCTTTTTCAAACTAAACAGCCCCAGCTCCTTCAGTTGCTCTTCATAAGATTTATTCTCCAGGCACTTTACCAGCTTCATTGCCCTCCTCTGCACTCATTCCAGCACCTCCACATCTCTTGTATTGAGGTGCCCAAAACTGAAGACAATACCTGAGGTGTGGCCTTGCCACTGGCTTTCTTGGCTGCCTGGGCACACTGCTTGCTCATATTTGTTGCTTCTCAATTAGAACCTCCAGGTCCCTTGCTGCCAGACAACTTTCCAGCCACACTTCCAAGCCTGTAGCATTGCTTGGGGTAGTTGTGACCCAAGTGCAGGACCTGGCACTTGGCCTTGTTGAAGCTCATGCCATTAACATTGGCCCATTGATCCAATCTATCCAAGTCTCTCTTTAGCGCCTCCCTACCCTTGTGCAGATCAACACTCCCACCCAACTTGGTGTCAGCTGTGAACTTATTGATAACACACTCTATGTCTTCATCAAGGTCATCAATAAAGGTGTTAAACAGAAGTTGTCCCAACACTGAGCCCTGAAGAACACCACATGTGACTGGCTGCCAGCTGGATTTGTAACTCAGCAGCTGGATTGTCCTATCACTGGGCACCACTGAAAAGAGATAATCATCTTGATCACCATCAGGTATTTATAGACATTAATAAGATCCCCTCACAGCCTTGTCTTCTCAAGACTAAACAGCCCCAGGTCTCCCAGTCTGTCTTCATAGGAGAGATATTCAAATCCCACTATCATTCTCATAGTTCTCCATTGGACTCTCTTCAGTGGATCCCTTTCTGTCTTGAATTTGGGAACCTAAAACTGAATATGGTATTCTGATCTGGTCTCACAAGGGCAGAGTAGAGGGGAAGGAGAACCACCCTAGACCTGCTGGATACACTTTTCTTAATGCTGTTGGCCCTTTTGACCACAAGGGCTCATTGCTGTCCCACGGAGAACTTGCTGTCCACTAGGACTCCAAGGTCTTTCTCCATGGAGCTGGTATTCTGGAAGGATGACCCCTAGTCTGTACTGGTGCCTCATGTTATTCCTTCCCAAGTGCAGGCCTCTGTGCTTGTCCTTCAACTTTAACTTCATGAGGTTTGTATTTGCCCGTCTCTCCAGCCTGTCCAGATCTTGTTGGATGGCAGTACAACCCTCAGGTGTGTCAGCCATGCCTCCACCCCCCCTACAAGGATGTTATGCTGAAATCAAGGTAGACGATACTCACTGCGCTCTCTTCATCTATCCATTTGGTCATGCTTTTGCAGAAGGCTATCATATTAGTCACACAAGATTTCCCCCTAGTGAATCCATGTTGGCTACTCTTGATAACCTTCTTTTCTTTCATGTGATTAGAGATGGCCTCCATAATGAGCTGCTCCATCACCTTCCTAGGGGTGGAGGTGAGGCTGACAGGCCTGTAGTTGCCCAGGTCTTCCTTCTTGTCCTTTTTGAAGACTGGAGTTACACTAGCCCTTTTCCAGTCCTCAAGACACCTCCCTTGTTCTCCATGATTTTTCAAAAATGATGGAGTGGTACAGCAACAATATGCCTCAGCACTGGTGGATGCATCCCCTCAGGGTCCACGGACTTGTGTCATTTTTCATTCCATCCAAGCAGTCTCTAACCCAATCCACACTGACCAGTGGAGAATCTTTCTCCTTCCATTTTTGCTCTTAATTCCAATGTCCAAGATTCCTGAGGGCTTGTCTTAGCAGTGAAGACTGAGAACAGAAGACATTCAGTAATTTGGCCATCTCTTCATTGTATGTCACCTCCTTTAACAATGGACTCACCTTTTCCTATTCTTTCTTTTACTACTACTGTTTCAAAGAAGGCCTTTTTGTTATCCCTAGCCAGTTTTGGTTCCAAGACAGCCTTGGCCTTCCTTATTGCATCTCAGCATGCTTTGACAGTTCTATAATCCTCCCAACTGTGCAGACCATTTGTCCACTTATTGTAGACTTCCCTCTTTCATTTGAACTTTTCTAGCAGCTCCTTGCATATCCATGCAGGTTTCCTGCCTCCTCTACTAGATTTTTTTCCCCAAGAGTATACATCTTGAGCTTGGGGGCGGTGGTGTTTGATAACTAACCAGCTCTCTTAGACCCTATTCCATAGGACACTTTAAAGTAGTTCTTTGAATAGGACAGTTACCCCACTTAAAGTCTTAAAGTTTTATTATTTGCCCTGCTCCTTTCCCTAACAATAAAAAAGAGAGTGAGCTCAGACTCCACCTCCCCAACTGCAACAACATCTCTTGGGTGTTTGACACTTCAGCCTGCATTGCTCAGAATAGCATAGGGATATATATGATGCAGCTCAAATCATTACAAACATCCACTGCTCTCCCATCATCCACTGAGCCAGTCATCTCAAGGTAGAGCGTCATCAATTAAGCATCATTTCCACATCATCAATCTATGCTGACTACTCCCATCTACCCTCTTGTCCTCCGTGGATTCAGCAAATGTTTCCAGCATTATTTGCTCGATTGCCTTCTCAGGAACTGAGATGATTCTGATCAGCCTGTAATTCCCCAAAACTTCCATCTGTTCATGACTTGGGTGACACTTGCTCTCTTCCAGTCTTCAGGAACTTCTCCCAGTCACCACAGAGTTTTTGAAAGATAACAGAGAGTGGCTATGTGATGGCATGGCCCAGCTTCTCAACCACCATGTACTTATCCCAAGTCATCCCCTCTACTTGGGTATATACATTTTTTTAAAGTAATGTGATTCCTAATGTGATCCTGTGCTATTGAGGGTAGGTCTTCTTTGCTCCAGACTTTTTCTCTGGTCTTGAGGGCCTATGATTCCTGAAGGCTGGTTTTGCTAGTAAAGATGGAGACAAAGTAACCATTGAGCACTTTGGCTTTTTCCACTTGCTCTTTCATATAGTATACCTATAGAAACTACTTGTTTCCCTTCACATTCCTTACCAGGTTGAACTCCAGGTAGCCTCTGGCTTTTCTAATGCTATCCCTGCAAGACTGGACAGTGTCTATTGTCGTACAGATGTTCAAATCACCCTCAGCATAACTTCCAGGACAAGATGTAAGCAGGTGAAGATGTTTATTACGTTATACAGCGAAGGTATATAGTCTTTTTGAAAGCATAGGTGTCACATCTTAATTGGCTATTTTCTACTGGTATGCGTGTAATTAAGGCATACAATAGGCTGAAATAACAAAACAATATTTTAACACATCCAATCAAACTCTACCTAGATTTTCTCTTTCAGTTACAAGGTATTTACATTCTTCTCTGAGCCACAGCCTAAACATATCCTTCTCTAACTAAAGCAAAGGAAATCTTCCCCTGCATTTCACCCTTTTTGGTTTTCTAACAAGAACACAATATTAATCAAACTTTCTAACATTTTTCTCATACATAAAAGCAAAAAGGGTGAAATTAGCAATATAACAAAAGCAATTAATAAAATCAGCAATCCATTTTTGATAAGAGATTTTACCCATCTAGGTAAGATCCATACATCAAAGATCTTCTTCAATCCAAAAAAAAGTCTGGGATTCATGCAACACATTCCATCAAACTCTTCTCACCCATGTCCATGGACAAGTAACAAGAAATCTATGGCAGCCCCATTCTGTAAAGTGGCATGTCTAATAGATTGATGTTCAGTAGCCAAATCTCTGATGTGATATTGTTTTGTTTTGCTAACCAACAACTCATTCTATTTAGCTGCATAAGTGCTTTTGCAGCAGCTGCTCCAGGAATAAAGATGCTAGCTACTATTATTTCCCCTTTATTCCACAAATCTGTCATCCCTACAAATACTATTCATAATGAGGCTTCTCCTGTGTTTGTGAGAGGCCAACTGGGTATGGTTTAATATCATACTAATATTAGGTGTTAACAGAGTAAGGCGTCCCACAGAGCAAGGTCCTCCTATCATCCTAGCGAGCAAGCCAGGCCAAGCTGGATCTCCACAGACAAGAAAAATTCCAAGGGCTACTTTTCTAGGCCAATCAGTACTTGACACTCCTTTACCTTTTTATTTCCTAAAAGTAACCTTACACCACATGGAACAATTTCTAAAAATAGGATTTGCTGGAGTAATATATCTCGTGTCCAGATATTTTTCCTATGTTTCTTTGGACCCATTATTTCTATATAACTGAAGTAGGTGCATGATGGCATTTTGACACTACCTAAGATTTCTATTTCTTGTGGTTCTACATTGATCTAACCAGATAATTATTCCACATATCCATTTCTTCAACGTACATTGTCATATTATTTTTACATTTTAGTTTGGGCAATTGTGAAGTTACTTCCTTTACTATCTCTGAGGGATCTTCTCCCAGGCAGCCAGCACCAGAACAAGAGGACACAATCTCAGGCTGCGCCAGGGGAAGTTCAGGCTGGAGGTCAGGAGGAAGTTTTACACAGAGAGAGTGATTGCCCATTGGAATGGACTGCCCGGGGAGGTGGTGGAGTCGCTGTCACTGGAGGTGTTCAGGAGGAGACTTGACAGGGTGCTTGGTGCCATGGGTTAGTTGATTAGGTGGTGTTGGGTGATAGGTTGGACGTGATGATCTTGAAGGTCTCTTCCAACCTGGTCTATTCTATTCTATTCTATTCTATTCTATTCTAGTCTAGTCTAGTCTAGTCTAGTCTAGTCTAGTCTAGTCTAGTCTAGTCTATTCTATTCGGATTGCTACCAGACATGTATGAAATGGTTGTTCTGGCTGTGCCATGGAGGCACAAAAACTAGTCTGATTCAAGGCCTTAACTAAGGTTCCCCATATATTGTTATTGGTCCATGGAATTCATTTAGAAGGGTGGTACTCAGTTAATGGATAACTAATTGTTATGGTAATTATTGCAGAGAGTATTGGAAGCTTCATCATTCTCTGATCTCAGGAATCTTGTGTTGCTTCCTGAGAAGGTTTGGTAAGGGCTGGTCAAACACCTCATGCTGGGATCCACTTGGGTCCTGAATCTGTTAAAACACAAACGTATCCCTTTCCCTATGTTAATAAATCATAAGGGCCTTCCCATTTACCATCACACAGAGACTTTATGTAGACCTTGGCTTTCTGGGGAACTTGAGAGATCTTTGGACTGCAGTGAAGCAAAATGAGAATGAATTTCTGCTTCTGTAAGAGAAAGAAAATTTAATTGGTTGATAGGTTGGACGTGATGATCTTGAAGGTCTCTATTCTATTCTATTCTATTCTATTCTATTCTATTCTATTCTATTCTATTCTATTCTATTCTATTCTATTCTATTCTATTCTATTCTGCTTTATTGAGTCTGTTCTGAGGAGTTTCCCCAACCATTCCCCCTTTTTGTTTTTCTAACAATTCTTTTAATGTACAGTGAGTGCATTCCACAGTTGCTTGACCTGTAGGGGAATGTGGGATACCAGTTAAATGTGTTATGCCCCATTGTTTTACAAGTTGTTGAGTTTTCTGATAGATCCAGGACCATTATGGGATTTGAGAGTGTGAGGAACTCCTAATACTGCAAGCAGATCTCTGAAGAGTCTAATTTCTGCTCTGTTAACTTTGATCCCAATTTGATCGCCCTCTCAGGATTCCAGCTCCCCCATCTCACAGTTGCCACAGCAAAGGCCTTTGCATGCCCCCTCATTTGTTCTGGTGTATGTATTAGGACAGCTGCCCACCTTTTTTGGTGCTTGTGGTGGATTGAAGTTTCCCCAGCATTAACTTTTAAGCCCTGACCAACTCAGTTAGAAGCAAAGGAAGATGTAGTTACAAGCAAAACCTACACTCTACAATGGAATGCAATTAATATGTACAAAATATACAGTATTAACAATATCATACAGATATTTACAATTAGCAAATAACAAGGAAACCCCCCTGGTCCAAAAGACCAGTGAAGCAACTCCACTGCCCCCCAGCAAAACCTCCCCCACCTCCTCCTGTACCTAAGAGAGAAAAAAAAGCTGGGAGAAAGCAGTGTTAGTTTTTATCTCAAGGTCAGCCAGAAGTGTTGTTATCTTCTGGGCAAAGCAGAACAGCCAAGATCAGAGGAGAATAGAGAAGGAATGGGAATGGAAGTGAAATGTGAAGAATTGTTATGACACAGCTCCTTTTAGCCCAGACATTTATCCAATTAATTTGTTTAGAATAATCTTTTGTTTTCCTTTTTGCACCCAATAGTGATTTATTTATAATTTTCTACTTCTCTGCTCGAAATCTACATCATAATTTTAAAGGCATAGCCTAAAACTACCACAACTCTTCAATCACCCGTGTCAGGAAGTTGTTGTCAAGGCACTAAAAGAATCCACTCTGTTCTGAAGCCTCAGACTGACCTGTTCATATCCTCCAAGCCAAAGAAAATTCCTTTTAATCTAAAACTTTCAGCTGCTTTTTTTGGCAAAGATTACTTAATTCATGCTAATAAAATTGATCAAAAGGAAACTGTTTAAAAGCTTTTGCTGTTTTAAGATTCTTGAATTTTTTAAGCTAATTGCCCACACCATTTTCAAAGTAGTCCATAGCTAGATTGTTTATTAGCTGAAAAGACAAACAGGAAAACTGATAGTATGATGTAAAATATTAGATATTGATGAACAACCAAACCTTCACTTACAGTCAAAGTTGTAGGTCCAAATCTGAGTGAACCTTCTTGAAATTTTTCTTGTAATCCAGAATTATGGGTGGCAGTGGCCTGGCCTGGACACAAATTTGCCTCAGGGACGTTTTGTGTAAGGCACAAAAGTTGTAAGATATAAAGGGTAAATCTAAGCCTGTCCTCTTTATGGCACTTGCTACCAAACCACAGGGCCAAGAAATAGGATATAGAACCCTTTTTACTTCCTACAAACTCAACATGCAGTGGAAATAAGGGCTTTTAGACGCAATTCAGAGGAGTCAGAGGAGGTTTTTCCTCCTTCATTTGTTAGTTCCCTCTGAGGAACTGTGGGCATAACCTAGATGTTTAGCAGCTAGGAACTGTATTGCATTCTGTGCTTTGCCTCAATCAGGGACACCTTGTGTCATATAAGCAAATAAAGGCATTTGTTTTAAATACAAAATTTATTCATTAATTCCATAGTAAAATATCAGCTGTTAGTACACCAAAATAAAACAAGTGACTTGAAAGACATACGAAACAAAAATAATGAGTTACAGTGAATAATTTACAGTTTCCAAACAAAGGTACAGTTAATAGTTTTCCCAAGTCAGCTAATGTTACAAAACCACGGAAGAGGACTTTCAGCCAAACTATTTATGAATAACAAGGCATTTAAGACTTCATTTGTCTTGTAGTATAAGAAATGCCTTCATTTGTCTTGTAGTATAAGAAACTCCTGCTGCCAGAGGTATTGACTTTTAGAAGATACAGCCTGATCATTTTTATCTGTACAGAGATTGATTCTGCTTTGAAATACTGAGCTTTGAAATACCGAGTTTTGAAATACCTCTTTTTATATATCCCCTCCCACTCCTCTCAAACACACAAATGCTCCTAGTCATCTCCTGGTTAGTTTCTTCTTTTAGGGATCACTGGCCCAGGTCTTCAAATTTCCCTGCTTCAAGGTACAGGATTTTACTCACTGCCTGTCAGAAACTTTCTGTCAGGTGCTGCTCTTTCTGAGGTCTCTTCATAGTCTGTATTCCATTGATAACTGTTTTCTAGTGTGGATGGATGCAAATGTGACTTTGCTTTGAGGCTTGAGTCTTGATCACATCTTTGCTGCTGCTGTAGCTGTTCCACGGATAATTCATATGGTGGTGGCTGTTCCTGCTCATAAGTTTCACTGACGAACTCTGCGCTGCTTTTGCTATATGGAGGTGGAGGGATATGGATGACTTCTTGCTCTTTTAGTGTGAAGGCAACAGGCAGTGGAAAGGTCTGTTTTTCAGGATCTGTGCTGTCTTCATAGGAAGGGGGATAGAAGTCAGGCCTGAATAAAATCCAAATCCCAAACCAAAAAGAAATAGATCATGGTGAAATACAATTTATCTCAGCAAGCTTGGTTTGATGCATTGTCTGTTGTGTTTTCAAAGTGTAAATGGAAAACTAAGTAGTTTTAGAGCAATGAAATATATTAAAAGACAACAACTGGCATAGATGGGATCATCATCTGTGCCTTTCTGCAAAATATTTTACTAAAATATAGCATTCTACAAAGAAGAGACTTCCACATGAGAGTTCCCATTCACAGCATACAAATATACATGTGAGTATTTCAACAAGTGCCCCAGAAAAGTTTGATTTGGAAGAAGAAGGAGATCACTGTCCAAAATAGGTTAAATTGTTATTTGTTAATAAACCAATCATCATCATAATAACAACAACAGCAACAATAATATTCTAAGGTTTTTAAATATATTATGCCTTTCTGCTTATCCGACCAAAATATGATGAATGTTGCTGTTATAGTGCTTTTCTAGATCTCATTGTTGCTGTTTCTGATGTGGTTTCCACAACAGTTGGGGAAAAGTAATTTGTATCTAATAACCCTGTTAAAGACTTTTGTCAGGCCTAGAGCAAATCAGTTGAAGAAACATTCTGTCTAAACAACATCAGACTTTTCTTGGAAATAGTGAGGACACAAGTAGCTAGTGATGTTAGTATATATCTCACAGCAGTGCATCTGGAACTTTTTGTATTTAGATGGAATTGATAATGCTCCTGCAGGATCTCTATGAAGTCAGTGTAGCTGCACCTGCTTCCTACATGCATAGTTTGGACCTGTCTGCAACCTGCCACATGCCCTGTAGTATACCTTACCTAATGTATATTACTTTTTCTTTGTTTTAACAAATTACTGTCTGAACATTGCTGCTTGCTCTAGTAAATAAGATTCTAGGCAACAATTCTCTCCACAGAAACAAAATAAAAGTGACATACTTTTTATTTTCTAAGAACTTTGTGTTGTTTCTTTTTTTTCCCCACTGTATATATACAAATCAGTATCCCTCACTCCCAATTCAGCATCTCCATTCTGCAATGCTTACCTGTCTATGGTGCTGACATGTAGCTCTCCATGCCTGGGATTCTGTGTGAAGATGCTGCTGTGAGCCCTGTATTTCAAGACTTCGTGGAAAGTGCTCCAGAAAATGCCAGTCACAAGAAGAAAGAACCCCAAAGATAATATGCAGTAAAACACTTGCTCATTATTTCCACACCTGCGTGTGGAGGAATTTGTAGAAGTACAAAGAACTCCCAGGCAAACAGTGGAGAAACCAAGTAAGAGCACAGAAAGACGAATGAAGGTGAAAACAGCATTTGGCATCTTCCCCAGCAGACACAGCACTTGGCGCATCTCTATTGTCTGTTGGCTGTCTTAGCTGTGCTTTTCATCTTCATGCACTGGTGTTTTGTACATGTCAGAAACCCCACTGGCCTTTGAACAATTGGGAGAAATGGACAGTTTTAAGATACTCATTAACTCTTCAAGATACTCATAATCTCTTGAGATTAATCTGCAATCTCAAACCTATTTCCTGCAGTGTTCCTTTGCCACTGCCACCTCCAGAGTGAATGCTGAGCTGCTGCATCCATTGTGTTACAAACTGCAATGATTTACACACTTTGTTAGTTTATGATTGCAACCTGAAATTAGTTGTCTCAAAGAAAGAAAATAAGAGAAAAAGAAAACACTGTTCATAAATCCCTGTGAAAAGTTTGAAGGGAAAATATGATCCTTTCTAAATCATCCATTTTAATCTTTCATTGGACTTTGATCTCCTTCTGTCTTTGACACATTATTCAGCTGCCTGGGTATTTTTAATAGCCTTTTGTAAAAGGATAATTTCTAGTTTGCGATGTGATATAATCAATGAATCTAGTATATAAAATGAAAGAAACTAAATCCGCATGATGTCAGAGGAGAACACAGGCACACAGGAAATCTCCATAATTTCCACAGTTGTTCTCTGATTCTTTTACCATTATTCTGTTATCTCTTCCAGCAATTTTTAAATTGACTTTCAAAAATGTCAGTGTTCAAAGCAATTCAGGATCAGTTCTCCAAATATGTTTAGATATCTGAAATTCAGAGAGGCTTACTACCAACGGATTTTAGGCTTAAACAATGCTACCTCCAATGCAAAAAATAATCTTTAGAATTAGCCTGTGTATATACTCTTGGAGAGGGTACCCACTCATCTGCAAACTCCGTAATAAGAACTTGACTTTTCTGTTAATGCTGCCTGATTTGGAACATCAACAATTAGGTTTCTGAATATTTTAAACAATAGAGTAACTCAACAAACCTTGCCTAGGCCTCCATTACACACTGTGAGCAAATCAGAACAGGGGACCATTCAATAATTAGTTTGTTGGAGCTGTATTTGCATGATACCAACAAGGTGGGTTACATATGGGTAACAACAAATTATTATGAGAGTTTTCTGCCATGGACTACAGAATGATTTCATCTTACATACGGTGGACTCTTTATTTCACTATCACAGTCTAGAGGAGCAGCAGGACTTCTTCATTCAATTCATAAAACTTCCTAATATACTGCTTGGGTCTAGGTGATATTGGTCATTTGTGCAAATCCTGAAAGAGTAGTAATATTTCATGCCTGCACGGTATGTTTCTGCCCTTTCTTTATCTGAATGGGGTGAGTATTCACGTATTTATAAGGAAACAGCAGCTGGTACAAAGCTGTCACATATTCTGGTCACATGCATGTATTTCAAGCTCCCACCAGAATTACTGCATCTTTAGTTCTCAAATGATCAGCAAAGCCATTGTCATTTATTTTCAGTATCTATGAGAATGTTCAACATCAAGAACAAATCTCATAAACCAATGTAGTCCTTATAATTTTTCTAAGATGGGTCACTCATGACATTGAAAAAGTGAAAACATAACAAGACCAGCTGCTGCCTGTCTTAAGGAAGGCATTCAAGTAAGGAGAGATTTGGACTAGTCTCCATTTCAAAGCTGATACAGTCCTGCTGTTTCTGCCCTCGATTACAACCAGCAACACAGCACTGAGGAAGTGCGACACCACTTCAGGTACAGGTAAGAGCACGGGGGAGTGCCAGCTAATCTGTGTCTGATACAATAACGTATATGATGTGAGCTGAGTGCTTCCCACTATGCAATGCCTTCTCAAAGTTCCTTCAGGACATGTTTTCTGTCAGTCACTTTTTCCTTCACCAGAAGTCGCCTGTTTCTTTATTCTGGTCTGGGGTTTTGAAACTCACATTCAGATGTAGTTTCCTGTTCTATACCCAATTTAATCTGGACACAAAGAAAAACCCCTTGCTAGTAAATTAACAGACTATCATATCCTTGTTGCTCTCTGGCATGAGGTTATTGCAGATTGACATCACAGAATCATTATACATACTGCCAATTCACAGATATATTTAAATACATTCAATTTCCAGTTACTTGGATACACAAAAATTGTGAAAATGTTCCACCTAGGTATCTTCAAACCTTGATTGCGATCTGCACAATGGCAAATCTCTCCTTATATTTTCACATGATGTAGCTGTGGAAGTAGGTAATGAATAGAATAGAATAGAATAGAATAGAATAGAATAGAATAGAATAGAATAGAATAGAATAGAATAGAATAGAATAGACCAGGTTGGAAAAGACCTTTGGGATCATCAAGTCCAACCTATCACCCAACACCGTCTTATGAACTAAACCATGACAATGATTATCTCTACATTTGGCCTACCTTCTCACATAAAAACTGCTGTTTGGGGGAATACATTGTCTTTTCTGCTCAGGGATAAATAGGAATTAAAAATGCTCAGTGAAGAGGGAATCCCTTGGGAGCTTGTGTCTTGTTCATTACTGCTGCTAAAGGTTTCCAGTTGGTGCAGTTCTGCTGGGAAGGTGGATAGCAAATTTTGGATAGCAGTATCATCTTGATTCTCAGTACTTCATGCCCTTCACCTGCATGTCACTGAAAGGTCAATCCAAGCTCCCATTTCCTCACCAGGAATGACTTTTCTTATCCTGTTACAGATCCAGAACTGTGTAACTGCTTCTGCTTCATAACTGCTGGCCTGCTCAACAAGTGTTTCATCTGCCCTTAGAAATCTGCATCAGCTCTGCAAAGGACCATGCAGCTAAAAAACCCGGTTACTGCGTCTTGAGCCCTGAATCTTCTGCTGTTGCTGAAATAATAGCCTGATTGATGCCTACACTGAATATGCACTTCCAGGCTGGTTCTGGCCACTGTCACCACATGGAAGAAAGGCTGCAGCACTCAGTCCTTACCCTCAGGTAAGTTTAATATGTATTTGGGCTACCACCATTTTTGTCTGGCAAAGGGGAAATTGGCTATTCTGCACCTCACTGTGAACCAGTTAGCAGGAGGCTCAGACCACTGCAGTAGTGACAGCACAAGGTGCTTCCCACCACCTAAAATGCTGCACGCAGGTCTAGTGTGGACACAGGCAGTAAGAATTAGAATAGAATAGAATATACCAGGTTGGAAGAGACCTTCAAGATCATCGCATCCAACCTATCATCCAACACCACCTAATCAACTAACCCATGCAACTAAGCACCCTGTCAAGTCTCCTCCTGAACACCTCCAGTGATGGCGACTCCACCACCTCCCTGGCAGTCCATTCCAATGGGCAATCACTTACATCTCAATGTGACCTCTTTTACTGCACCCTTCACTGAAGAGTTTGAGGGGGCTCAACTGAGTGAAATGTCATGCTGAAACAGCTCTATAACACAGTTGAATTTTCAGGGTTCCATTATTTTTCTTTTCTGTCACTTCAGATTTTCTCTAATGTTGTTCTTGGCCCTTTATCAACTTCCCTAACATTTTGCAGCTCGGCTGTTTTACTGGCAGTGGGTGTCTTGGACTGCATCAGACTGGATGAGCAGATTTCCTATTTCTCTTGCAAAACAGGAAGAAAGTAGCTCCTAATGAGGGTCACATGGGAACAGGGAATAATTAACATGGTATAAAGGTTGCTGAGTAGAACTGGCAGCAGACCAAGGTCAAAAGGTAGCTGTCCAGATGCACAAAAAGCACTTCTTAGGAAGTATGATTGAAGATGGACTTAATGGATGTTCTACTGGGCAGTCTGACGACTGTGACTGTTTGGCAACTTGCTTTTCACTTGACAAGGTCACTGCTTATCCGGTGTCCTTTTTCTCACAAATTAATTGCTAGAATTATGTACATTATGTGCATTTTGTGAAACATAAATATGCTCTGGAAATTAAATAGGAATGTTTAAATAGAAACATTTTAAGATGGAAAATTTAAAATGGAAAAGTTTGAAATCAGAGAATGAAAATAAATAAATAGGTGTTTTAATAGGAATCCATAGACTGTAGCAGTACCAGCTGCATATCATGTGACAGGACAGGACAGAAGATAATATATTACATGTCACAGGTGCTGCTGCTAATAAAATGGGATCTTTCACTAGAAACCTCAACATTATATCTTTTACTCTAGTCTGAACTATATTATCTTGAACAGAATGAAACACCAGAATTTAATCTAGATTTGACTTTCTTTTCTTGCACTTTATAGCACCCTTAGCAGGCATGATTTATTGGTAATAAATGAATTGTAGGGGTTTCATACATCATTGACAATAATTCTGTGCAGTTTTGCCAATGAACTGCTCTTTAAATTAATTAAAAATTTGCATTTGAGGGCATGGGAAATTATTTTAATCTCCACAGATGTAGTCCCTTCTCCATATCATACCTGAAGTAATTTTAAGAGCTTGAAGAGCATAGGAGAGTTTAAAAGTGAACAAGCACAGAAACAATATGAACATCAAAACTGCATTTCCAAGACCAGTTTCCAACATGTGAATTTGGTGATGCCAATGCAAACCTAAATAGAGTAGAATAGAATAGAATAGAATAGAATAGAATAGAATAGAATAGAATAGAATAGAATAGAATAGAATAGAATAGAATAGAATAGAATAGAATAGAATAGAATAGAATAGACCAGGTTGGAAGAGACCTTCAAGATCATCGTGTCCAACCTATCATCCAACACCACCCAACCAACTAAACCACGCAACCAAGCACTCTGTCAAGTCTCCTCCTGAACACCTCCAGTGATGGTGACTCCACCACATCCTCAGGCAGCCCATTCCAATGGGCAATCACTCTCTCTGTGTAGAACTTTCTCCTAACCTCCAGCCTAAACCTCCCCAGGTGCAGCTTGAGAATGTGATGGGTTGGACACGATGATCTTGAAGGTCTCTTCTAACCTGGTTTATTATTCTATTATTCTATTATTCTATTCTCTTGTTCTGGTGCTGGTTGCCTGGGAGAAGGGACCAACTTCTGCCTGTCTACAACCTCCCTTAAGGGAGCTGTAGAGAGCAGGTTGATGCAGAATACTGTTCTGGCACTGTCTGACATGTGTTGAGGATGCCCTCCCATATACAACACAGGACATCTCCAGCTCCACAGAATGCATCTTCAAACTCTGTCTTCCTTGTAGATCACCAATATCAGACTCAGAGAAGTCAAACGGGCATCTGCTAAGATGGTTGGCAATGGTCTAGAGCTGCAGAGAAGCAGAATGAAATGGTCAAGGAGATGTTACAGGTTGATAGATACATACCTAAGAAACAACCTGTCCTGCAACAACATAAAATTCCAGTTCCTATCAGTTTGGTCTTGATGGCTTCATGGAAAAGGTAGAAACAGTATGTATGGTCCAGCACCCCACTGCTTACCCCTTACTGGGATGTGTAGCCACAGTGGAAGAAGGAAGCAATATTCACCTTTATTCTTTGTAGTGTAAAGTTTAGGAAGATTTTAAACAATACAGGTGATGGGGCTCCTACTAGAAACCCTAAGGAGAATCAGGACTGGTGGTGCTCCTGGAGGCAGAGTCAGTGCTAGTGAGACCAGAGAGCATAACACACATTTCTGCTTTGAACTGATCATTACAGTAATTGATGCTGATCTGGTGGATGATAGGTTGACATGCAAAAAGAAGCTAAGAAAATGTCTGTGTTTGACTGGAAATACAAGAAAGAGAAGGCACAGTAAAAAAGTACAGACCTGGGGGAAAACCTCTCAACCAAGAGTAAAGCCTGGATGAGTCCCTCAGCAAATCTGCCTTGAACTTATGACATAAGAGGAACTGAAATGTTAATAAAAATGTTCCAATATGTTCTTAGGAGCAGAAAAGGCAGAGAATTTATGTTGTACCAGACTGATACAAGTTCCTGGAAACCAGCAGGACTACACAGAGAAAAATAAACACTTCACAGAGAACATTTATAGCTTTACAAGAGGAGACAGAATACATCTGCAGTACTGGTGATAAAATCATGGCTTAGTGATGCAGACAGATACAAAGGTAGGAAGCATCAGGAAAGATCTCTTCTGCATGGACGGAGAAGCATTAATCTCCATAATCAAAGACAATGATGTCATGCACAACTTCATCCTGATTGAGGATTATTTGAGCCTGTAGCAGATGCATTGAAGCACTGTTTGCTCCAAAGCAAGCAGGTGAATCAACAGCCTGTTGTACAGGAAGTAAATGAAAATGCTGAACATGTTGTGCTTGAAAAATGAAAGCTAAGAGGCACTGTGGTTGTTATCTACAAGTACATCCACAAGTGAACATCTAGGTGGAGAAAAACTACCCAACTGTTAGTTATGGAAGCTAATAGGAAATAAGTATTCAAAACAGTCAAAAAGAAACCTAACCTGGAAATGAGTAGTCGTAGAAGAGGGAAATTGTTTCACTTCACAACCACAAAGGAGGAAATGTATCAACTATTAAAACAATTTAATGGAAAGCAACTAAATGCCCACACCTAGAGTGACTAGTTTCCTTGTCCTGTAGACAGGGATGCATAGAGATCTGTCTTGCGGTGTGTCAGGAGCCAAGGAAGAACATATGAATCAAGCAGGCAGGCCAACCTGAGTGATGTTGTAGTGGGTGTCTGCCATAGAACTTCTTGACCAAGAAGAACAAGTAGATTACATTTTCTTTAGAAATATGTAAGAAGCTTCACATTTTCAGGCTCTGGTCCTCTAGGGGGAGTTTTAATTGCAGGTCCCACCCTAGGGGAACCAGATACCCACTGCAGGTGCAAAAAACCAAGACACAAACAATCTCTGAGATGCCTGGACTGAGTTCAGAAAAAGGCCATCAAGGAACTGTAACATCTGACTTCTGAGGAGGGGCTGAGAGAGCTGGGAGTTTTGATCTTGGAGAGGAGAAGGCTCTGGATGACCTCACTGATGTGTATAAATCCCTGATAGAAGAGAAAGAAGAAGGGAGTCCAGCTCTTCTCAGTGGTCACCACTGACTGTACAAGAGGCAATGGGCACAGACTGAAACATGAAATTCCATCTTATCACTGGAAAACACCATAAATCCATGATCCCACATATATGATTGTAAAGCGCAGTCTCAAAAAAATCCAGGACAACCTGACCTAGTAATTCTGGAGGAAAGGAGATATCTGCAGTTATGCAGACTGGTGAAAAAAGGTGAAGTTACAGTATGTTTCCCAAAATGATCATCTAGTCTACGTGAAACACTAGTTTAGGAGATGGTTTTTCAAATATCACCACAGTCCACTTGCTGAAAGAGCAGAGCTGTGAATAAATTTTTTAGGCATAGAGAAAGTGCATTGGTTTCTGCAGAATCATAGAATTGTTTTGGTTGGAAAGGACCTTTGAGATCACCAAGTCAAATCACTATCTAACTCTACCAAGTCTGGTGCTAAACCACATACCTTAGCACCACATCACTGTGTCTTTTAAACATCCCCACCTTCTGAGGAGCCTGTTCCAGTGTTTGATTTCCAGTGTTTGATTACCCTTTCAGTGAAGTAGTTGCTTCTAATATCCCACCTAAACCTTCCAGGGTGCAACTTGAGGCCATTTCCTCTCATCCTGCCACTTGTGACTAGGGAAAAGATGCTGATACCCACCTCAATACAACCTCCTTTTAGGTAGTTGTAGAGGTTGAGAAGGTCTCCCCTCATCCTCCTTTTCTTCAGACTAAACACTATGATGCTCTTCCCTGAACTACAGAGTGGATTTGGAATGGAATGGAATGGAATGGAATGGAATGGAATGGAATGGAATGGAATGGAATAGAATAGAATAGAATAGAATAGAATAGAATAGAATAGAATAGAATAGAATAGAATAATAGACCAGGTTGGAAGAGACCTTCAAGATCATCGTGTCCAACCTATCATCCAACACGACCCAACCAACTAAACCATGCAACCAAGCACCCTATCAAGTCTCCTCCTGAAGACCTCCAATGATGGTGACTCCACCACCTCTCTGGGCAGCCCATTCCAATGGGCAATCACTCTCTCTGTGTAAAACTTTCTCCTAACCTCCAGCCTAAACCTCCCCTGGTGCAGCTTGAGACTGTGTTCTCTTGTTCTGGTAGTGGTTGCTTGGGAGAAGAGACCAACCTCTGCCTGTCTACAACCTCAGGTAGTTGTAGAGAGCAACATGAGATGATTACCAGTGAATGAGGAACTTCTGAATGTCTGCCTAATGGGGGCTGGATCCTCAATGTTACCCCACAAATGTTACTTGTCTATTTGCTTTTTATCACAAAGGAAAACCGACTAATGTCTGGTTGTTGTAGAGATGTCCATAAATGTCATTTATCTTTATTAGAAGCCAGCCTTGAATTCCATATGAGTTGGAAGTACTGTATGAATAGAATAGAATAGAATAGAATAGAATAGAATAGAATAGAATAGAATAGAATAGAATAGAACAGAACAGAACAGAACAGAATAGAATAGAAGTGAGCAGGTGGGTTAAACCAATGTGAAGGGAAGAATAGGAAGTTAAAGGACTACCATTTCACCATAGGTAAGGTATCACATGCTGCCATTGGTACACCCTTAAAAAAAAAAATATAGAAAAATTGTCATGCTAACTCATTCCTATATGTCCACTATTAATTATGAGTAAGATAGACTGTGTTATCAGCACATTGCCTCAGGTCAGGCAGCATTTCTAGTAATAAGAAAGTGATATTGGCAAGATGGTGTCCTGAGTCAAACTCTAGTTCATAGTTGCAGTCCCTGCTTATGTGCATCCAGATGCTCTCTTACACCTCCAGGTCAAACTGCTCTGCAGACAGGTTATGTATTTCAGTTCCTACACAGGCCAGCTGGCGTGTGCTCTCTCAAAGATGATGAACATCTTCTGCAAAACAGTATTCCTTGCTATATGTTAGAATTGTCGGGTATGTATTTTTGGAGATACAAGTGTTAGTGGTTTTAGAATGACCCACTCTCCTCATTATCTGCTTTGCTGGTTCAAGTCCTTCACCCTTGCATTTTATCTCTTACCTCCCTCCCACTCATGTATTTCTTCCTTTGGTTTCTTTCCCCTGACTTCCAAGTTTCATCCTCTCTTCATGCAGCAACGACTCTTTATTGAAACTGTTTTGTTTCTGTCCCCTTGTTTCCACTGGTTCAAAAGGCACCACAGCAGATCTGCCTGATTCTTACTGAGTAGCCCAAACCCAGTTTAGAAGTGTGTTTCTGAGCACAGACCAGAACTGGGGACTGTCCACGGTTTTACAATTTTTGACAAGCCTATTACATCCCCATGTCTCAATTCTGGAGGGACAAAAGGAGTGTTGTTATATTTCTATACTCTCCCAAGCTGGCTGCATAACAGAGGTGACAGGGCTAGGGCTGTTTCAGCACAGAAACGTTCAGCATGGGACACCTATTTAAGTCTTCATTTTCACACCTTAATTCTGCTATAACCTGCCATTCGTTCATTATCACTGAAAGATACTCTTTTCAAAGAAAAATTGCTGAGTTCTTTTCCTCAGAGATGGTCAGGCAAGAGGAGAAATAATGAAGTTTTCTGTAGTAACTTTCTGTAACAACTACTTCTGATTTCCTCCTTCAACTGTGCAGTAACAAAGCCAGGGTTTCAACTGTGCAGCTTGTGACCTCACTGTGGGAGATCTTCCCTTTGATGTAACTCAAAGCATCTTGAAATGCTAGTGATGACTTTAATGTTAAGGCTCTGTTGTGCTCTGTTTACATATTTATGTGATGAAAGTAAGTTATCTTGCAATGATAAAGGCAAACCACCATGTCTAGTTCAGTGTAATTATTCATCTGCATGCAGGATAGTCCTTATCCTGCCCATGAATCACAAACAATGTCTCAAAATAAGTATGAGATGGACATGCCAGGTGGTGTTGGAGGAGCTCTCTTTGGCCTTTGACTGCAGGGTATTGACTGGGTGGGCAAAAAACACTACTCCATCCAGCAGTTGTGTTGTCAGCCAGGAAAATTCATTTCTGAGACAGCTGAAATGTAAAACCAGTTTTGCAATTTGGCATTTGGCAGGGTTTCTCTTAATATGTGCAGCCCACAAGAAGACATCTTTCTTCCTGTAATTTTCAACAGATTTAGGTGGTTGTTTGTGTTTGTGGTTTTTTTTCAGGTTGTGGGTTGCTGTTTGTTTGTTTGTTTGTTTGTCTGTGCAATAGGCTGAGTAGCCTGATGTTTACAGTCTCTGGTGCAGTGGAGGTGAAATTTTATGCAATTTGAGAAGAATCTGATGCCTCTCCATGCAAAACATTGCAAAAAATTGTCAGTAACTCTCTTACATAGCCCAGTTGAATTCCTGGGCACACTAAGTGCCCACATGGGCTTTCTTCATCACTGGGTGCAAGGGGCATGGCAGGTTGCAGCAGAACAGTAGCATAAGGGAGAAGGTAGCTTGTGAAAAAGGGACTGTGAAGCAGATAGATCTTTGGGCAGGACTATCCCAAAACAGGCCATCAGGGTGTCAGAATCTTGGAACCAGCTTTGGAGTGCACAAGAAGGTATGGCTTTACTTTGCTGATGAAGGATAGAAGCTAGTAAAATCGTAGTAATTTATCTTTTCATTGAGGGCTGTTTTATGAAGCACACAAAATGCCACCTGGAAGAAGAAGTGCAATGGCATAGAATTGAAAGTAAAAGTGGCATTACTGTTGATTGCCCCCTTATTAACCACATATGATGTTACAGGGATCTTGTTTAACTGCTGATTTAGCACAAATCTGAGCACCAAGTACCCCTTTCCACATACTAGGGGTGGTCTGTGAAACCGACAAGAATGAAGGCAGTTTTAGTGTAAGTTTTCCCCTCCAAATAAAAAGGCAGAATCACCAAAGACTGAGTCAGTGCAGCAGGACAATGAAATAGAATAATTATGCTTCAAAACTGCAGGAGACTTTTGGCTTGGTTGCTGTGTATGTGCTCTACAGATTGCAATGAACAGTGACAACTGGGGAGATCAGCTGTAATCAGAACTATCATTTGTAAATTGCAAAACACAAAATCGCTGCTTCATTGACAACAACCAGTGTAGACTAGTGAACACCAGAGCAGACTGCAGTGTTGGTTTGGTTGCTCTTGTAATGTCGTTGCAAGTATTGTTGAGCAGTTGGAAGCAAAGTGATGTTTTCAAAAGATGCAGCAGTGTTTAAAGAGGGGCACAATATTTATGTGTATATATATTTTTAATGCATTTATAGATTTCCAAAAGATCTTATACATATTGTTTCCAAAATATCTGTGTCAACCCAGACAGAGGTCCCACATAAATATGCAGGTGTCCAGGCTCCTGGCTATTAAGGAGTGCCAGGGTCTCTCACTTCTCATGGCAGACTGCAGGCACTACACCTGTATTCGCTGTGAGCAAATGGGTGACCTTCTCTGTCTAGTGGCTGAGCTGAAGGAGGAAGTGAAAAGGCTGCAGACTCTTAGGGAGTGCAAGAGGGAGCTGGACCAGTGGAATCAGACTCTGCCATCCCTCAAACAGTCCTATAAGCCACACAGTAGTCAGTACACAAAGCGCTCCCTACTCTCTTAGGGTCTCGAAGGTTCTATATGCAGACCTGATCCACCCTTTAGGGAAGTCTTTTGCCTAGCTGGGGCCAGGGTTAAGGACATAGTAAGAAAATTTCTTACCCTGGTCTGTCCACCTGACTACTACCTGTTGATGGTTTTCCAAGTAGAAAATGATGACATTTCAAAAAGAACATTGAGATCAGTGAAGGACTTCAGAGCCCTGGGATGAGTGGTTAAGGGGTCAGGAGCACAGGTGTTCAGAAGGAGACTTGATGGGGTGCTTGGTGCCATGGTTTAGTTGTTTAGGTGTGTTGGATTGGTTGATGGGTTGGATGCGATGATCTTGAAGGTCTCTTCCAACCTGGTCTATTCTATTCTATTCTATTCTATTCTATTCTATTCTATTCTATTCTATTCTATTCTATTCTATTCGCCTAATGATGAAATAAGCATGAAAATCCTGCAGATGGATGCCCAGCTGCTGGACTGGTGTCAAAGGCAGGATTTTGGGTTCTTTGATCGTGAACTACTCTACAAGACCCTGGGCTTGCTGACTAGAGAAAAAAAACTGCTTGTCTCTAAGAGGAAGAAAAGTCCTGGGACAAGAACTGGCAGGGCTGAATGATAGCTCTTTAAACTAATTTCAAAGAAGGAAGAGGGAAAAACAAACCTCACTGAGGACATTCCTGGGACAATTGTAAGGCAGGGTACCAGCTCCACTGCTATCCCAGGGGCTGTAGGGGATAGTCATTATGCAACACCTACAATGGTAACAGATGCTCCTCTGATAAGTCTCTGAAGTGTCTGCATACCAATGAAAGAAGCATGGGAAATAAGCAGGATAAACTAGGAAACTAGGTGCAGTCACAGTGTTACGATCTTGTTGCAATTACAGAGACATGGTGGGACAGCTCCCATGACTAGAATGGACAACTATGTACTTTTCAGGAAGGACAGACTGACAGGGTGAGGTGGTGGAATTGCTCTTTATGTGAATAATCAACAAGAATGTGTTGATCTTATCCTCGGGGGGGGGAGGGGGGAGGGCGATAAAAGCATTGAAAGTTTATGGGTAAGAGTGAAGGGACATGCAAACATGGATGATAGGGTTAGAATAAACCTTTATTAGAATAAACCAAACCAGGTTGGAAGAGACCTTCAAGATCATCGTGTCCAACCCATCAACCCACCCAAACAGCTAACCCATGGCACCAAGCACCCCATCAAGTCTCCTTCTGAACACCTTCAATGACGGCGACTCCACCACCTCCCCGGGCAACCCATTCCATAGCGCAATCACTCTTTCTGTATAGAACTTCTTCCTAACATCCAACCTGAACCTCCCCTGGCACAGCCTGAGACTGTGTCCTCTTGTTCTGGTACTGGGTGCCTGGGAGAAGAGACCATCATCAGCCTGTCTACAACCTCCCTTCAGGTAGTTGTAGAGAGCAATAAGGTCACCCCTGAGTCTCCTCCTCTGCAGGCTAAGCAACCCCAGCTCCCTCAGTCTCTCCTCATAGGGCTTGTGTTCCAAACCCCTCACCAACTTTGTTGCTCTTCTCTGGACTCGTTCCAGCAAGTCAACATCCTTCCTAAACTGAGGGGCCCAGAACTGGACACAGTACTAGAGGTGCGGCCTAACCAGTGCAGTGTACAGGGGCAGAATGACCTCCCTGCTCCTGCTGGCCACACTGTTCTTGATGCAGGCCAGGATGCCATTGGCCCTCTTGGCTGCCTGGGCACACTGCAGGCTCATGTTCAGCCTACCATCAACCAGCACCCCCAGGTCCCTCTCTGCCTGGCTGCTCTCTAGCCACTCTGACCCCAGCCTGTAGCACTGCATGGGGTTGTTGTGGCCAATGTGCAGAACCCGGCACTTGGATGTGTTAAATCTCATGCCGTTGGACTCTGCCCATCTGTCCAGCCTGTCGAGGTCTCTCTGCAGAGCCTCTCTACCCTCCAGCAGATCAACTCCTGCCCCCAGCTTGGTGTCGTCAGCAAATTTACTGATGATGGACTCAATGCCCTCACCCAGATCATCAATAAAGATGTTAAAGAGCACAGGGCCCAGCACTGATCCTTGGGGCACACCACTAGTGACTGGCTGCCAGCTGGATGTGGCACCATTCACCACCACTCTCTGGGCTCGGCCCTCCAGCCAGTTCCTAACCCATCGCAGTGTGCTCCCGTCCAAGCCATGGGCTGACAGCTTGGCCAGCAGTTTGCTATGGGGGACGGTGTCAAAGGCCTTGCTGAGGTCCAGGTAGACTACATCAACAGGCCTCCCCACATCCACCAGGCGGGTCACCTGATCATAGAAGGAGATCAGGTTGGTCAGGCAGGACCTGCCCTTCCTAAATCCATGCTGGCTAGGCCTGATCCCTTGGCCATCCTGTAAGTGTTGTGTTATTGCACTCAGGATGACCTGTTCCATGATCTTGCCTGGCACTGAGGTCAGTCTGACAGGCCTGTAATTCCCTGGCTCATCCAGCCAGCCCTTCTTATGGATGGGCACCACGTTGGCCAGCTTCCAGTCCTCTGGGACCTCGCCAGTGAGCCAGGACTGCTGGAAAATTATGGATAGTGGCTTGGCCAGCTCATCTGCCAGCTCTCTCAGCACCCTAGGATGAATCCCATCTGGTCCCATGGACTTGTGGGGATCCAAGCTGCTAAGAAGAGTTCCAACCACTGCCTCATGGAACATAGGGAAACCGTGCAGCTCCCTGGCTCCTTCTGCCAGCTCTGCAGGCCAGCTGTCAGGAAGACGTTCTGCCCTTCTAGTAAAAATTGAGGCAAAGAAGGTGTTAAGTATCTCTGCCTTTTCCTTATCCTTGGTTACAATGTTCCCCTCCGTATCCACCAAGGAGAGGAGGTTTTCCTTCCCCTTCCTCTTACTATTAATGTATTTATAGAAGGACTTTTTGTTGTCCTTCACAGTAGAGGCCAGTTTAAGTTCCAAGTGTGCTTTTGCCTCCCTAATTCTCTTCCTACAAGACCTAGCAACATCCTTAAACATTCTGTGGGTTGCCTTCCCTCTCTTCCAAAGGTGATACACCCTCTTTTTTTCCCTCAGTTCCATTAAAAGTTCATGAACCATCCAGGCTGGCCATCTGCCCCGTCTGTTTACTACAGACTACCGAACCAGGAAGAAGCTACTGACAAGGCCTTCTACAGACAGCTGGAAGTAGCCTCAAGATCAAGTGCCCTGGTGCTCATGGGTGACTTCAAGCACTCAGATAGTAGTTGGCAAGATCACACAGCCAAGCACAAACAGTCCAAAAGGTTCCTGCAGTGCATGGATGACAATTTTCTCCTGCAAGTATTTGAAGAACTAACAAGGAGAAGTGCAGTACTGGAACTGGTATTAACAAACAAAGAGGGACCAGTTGTAAATGTTAAGGTTGGGGGTAATCTTGTTTGCAGTGAACATGACATGTTGAAGTTTAATATCAACAGACAAAGAAGAAGGGTAATAAGCAAAATTTCGAAGCTGGACTTCAAGAGGGCAAACTTTTCCCTCTTCAAGACTCTACTTAGAAATATCCAGTGGACTAGGACTCTGGAAGGAAGGGGGACCCAAGAGAGCTGGTTAATATTCAAACATTACCTCCTCCAAGCTCAAGAGAAATGTATTCCCTTGAAAAACAAACTCAAGTAAAGCAAACAGAAGACCTGCATGGATAAGCAAGAGGCTCTTAGAAAAACTCAAAAATAAAAAGGAAGTTTACAATATGTGGAAAAAAGGACTAGTCAGTCAGTGGATTATAGAGATATAGCTAGAGAATGTAGAGATGCAACAAAGAAGGCCAAGGCCCTCCTGGAACTGAACCTCGCCTGAGGGGTGGATGAGAGCAAGAAGAGGTTTTTCAAATACATCAGTGATAAAAGGAAGAGCAGGCAAAAGCTAGGCTCACTACTGAATGATATGGGAGATATGGCAACTGATGATTCAGGGTTGGCAGAGCTGCTGGATGCCTTCTTTGCCTCAGTCTTTACTCTTAAGACTGGTCCTCAAGAACCTCAGTCTCTATAAGCAAGGGAGCAGAACTGGAGAGATGTGGACATTCCACTGGTCAGTCAGGACTGGGTTAGAGATCTCTTATACCAACTGAAGACCTACAAATCCATGGACCCCGATGGGGTGAATCCACGAGTGCTGAGGGAGCTGCTGATACTGCTGCTGAACCTCTCTTCATCATCTTTGAAAATTCATGGAGAACAGGAGAGGTGCCTGATGACTGGAAGAAAGCAAATGTCACTCCAGTCTTGAAAAATGGCATGAAGGAGGACCCAGGCAACTACAGACCAGTCAGCCTCACCTCCATCCCTGGCAAGATGATGGAGCAGCTCATCGTGGAGGTCATCTCTAACCACATGGAAGACAAGAAGGTTATCAAGAATAGCCAACATGGATTTACCAAGGGGAGATCCTGTCTGACTAATCTGACAGCCTGCTATGAAATTATGACCAACTGGGTAGATGAGGGAAGAGCAGTGAATGCCATACAGCTTGACTTCAGCAAAGCTTTTGATATTGTCTGCCATAACATCCTCATAGAGAAGCTAAGGAGATGTGGCATGGATGTCTGGTCAGTGAGGTGGATTGAAAACTGGCTTGACAACACAGTTCAGAGGGTCATCACCAGTGGCACAGAGTCAACTTGGAGGCCTATGGCTAGTGGTGTTCCCCAGAGATCAATATTCAATCCAGCTTTGTTTAATATTTTTACCAATGACTTTGGTGAGGGGATTGAGAGTACGCTCAGCAAGTTCAACGATGACACAAAACTGGGGGGGTTGGCTGACACCCCGTCAGACTGTGCAGCCATCCAACATGACCTGGACAGGCTGGAGAGCTGTGTGCATGCAAACCTAATGAAATTCAATAAGGACAAGTGCAGGGTCCTACATCTGGGGAGGAATGACAACAAGCACCAGTACAGGTTAGGGGCTGCCCTGCTGGAAAGGAGCTCCACAGAGAAAGACCTTGGAGTGTGGGTGGACAGCAGGTTCTCCATGGAACAACAATGTGCCTTGGTGGCCCAGAGAGCCAATGGCATCCTGGGATGCATCAAGAAGGATTTGTCCAGCAGGTCCAGGGAAGTTCTTCTACCTCTCCACTCTGCCCTGGTGAGACCACACCTGGAGTACTGTGTCCAGTTTTGGGCTCCCCAGTTCAAGAAAGACAGAGAACTGCTGGAGAGAATCCAACGGAGAGCCATGAGAAGATTAGGGACTTGATCATCTCCCCTATAAAGAGAGACTATTCAAGAGTTTATGTTAGCTTTCGTTGCACAACAACAGTTTTTCTCAATACACTTTGTCTACCACTCGAGGTGCCATTCCCCATGTTCGTCTATAGGTTTGCCTTCTTCCCATTTCTCTAAGCAGCCTACAGATTCAAAGCATCATGTCTTACCTCTTTCTACTGAAAACAAGAAATATTGCACTTCAGAAATGATCCTGGGCATAGTTTTTTCCCCCTGTTAATATGCTGTCAGCATCACAAATGCAAAGGTCATTATTTCTTTTCACTGGTACCCTTCATCTCAGTTCCATCTTAATTCTCAGATTTTAATGAATTGCATTATTTTTAAAATCTTAGATAATTAAAATTAAATCAAGGACAACAATGAGAGCCTCTGCAGAACATGTGGAGATGCTCATATGCCTTATCTTTACTTGTTTTTCTAGAATTACAATGACAAAACCTCTGCATGGACGCAGTCTTGCAGGTGCAGTAAGCCCAGTGCCTGGCTATCTGAAAGAGCTGCATTTAGTTATCCCTTCCAGGAATGCCAGCCAAAGGGTCTCCAGGCAAAGCAGCTCTGTCTCAGACTCATCCTGCAGCCTAGTAGCAGCAGCAGCAAAGAAAGTAGGCTTCTGGTGGGATTGTGCCAGCCTTGGCAGCTGGCATGTTGGTGTTCAGTGCTGACCTCAGCTGAAGATGAGGACACTTGTAGCTGCGATGTGAAATGGCCAGGGCAGCTGCATAGCTGTCTCTGAGCTTGATAAATTGCTCTCTTTTGACAAGGGAGGGTGATTTAGCACTATAGTGTGTTCCTTGTCAGAGCTGTAATAGGGAGTGGTGTGTGACACAGGGTTTTTCTGCACCAGCAAAAAATAAATCGGTAGACATTTGTTCATATGGCTCGGCTGGCACAGAGCAGTAATATACTTAGGAAAGACTGTTTTCCGTTTTCTCCTTCACAATAAGGAGTTGCTTTATATCTGCAGCTCCTGTGTAGGAGGCATCTATGAGGATGTAGCTGTATCCCCAAATGGTCCCAGGTAGTTCCTCTGAGGAAATATTTTATTCTCTGCCTGCTTCCAAAAGAGCACCCTGCCTAGGTGGAGGTCACAAATATGCAAATCATGTAGAATCCATGGAGGGTGCTGCATTTTAGTTGGACCATTTAGTTGGCCTGAGGACAGCTGTTAGCATCAAACCCCTCTCTTTTCCATAAACAATCCTCAAGATCTGTTTTGCCTTGGTGCCTCTAAGGGCCAAATATATGCTGGGATCAGGTGGTGCAAAACACCCATTTCTAAGGTGATCAGGGTAGCAATAACAGTTTGGAAATCCTTAAGTAGATCTGCAGAAGATACTCTGTATTTTTTGATTAACTAGGAGCTTGATGGTGTTTCTGTGGAAAAAGGACAAAGAAGGCGGAAGTTATACGGCATGGATGGAGAAAGTGAGCTTAGACCTGCAGGGTCCAGTGCGGGGAAGGGAAAACTACTGGGAATTATGAAAGGAGCCATGGGATGGGGAAACTGAATGTGTCTGACCTGGGTTATAAAGATAAATCAGATAGGGTTTCATGGCAGGACGGAAAGTGTGGAAGGGAGCTGTGCTGATTTGTTCGGCCCTCCTCACTCCAGGAGTGGTCTTTTCTGTATCCTTTGAAATATTTTTTAAATTACATGCTTTCCAGGTGATGGACCTACAGCCCTGGAATTTAGGTGCATCAAACTGCTGCGGCTCTCCCTTTTTTCTTTGCTTTTCCTTTTTTTTGGGTTTTTTTTTTTTTTGGGTCTGTCAGAAGGGGCGGTCTATCACTGACACCTGTAGGTACAAGGCAGAATTGCACACAGACTCCCGTACTCGGGGAGTCGGGAATTTGTTAACTCGCAGACTTTCGCCTGAGGAGGGCTCGATTCTACGCAGGGCTCATGATGCTGCAGTGATGAAGGCAAAGCAGCACACGTTAGCTATCAAGATTGACGATTGCCAGTATTTCACTCTTTGTCTATGGAGAATTCTTTATGCAAGTTGATTTAGGGCTTTTGATTTTTCCAGGTGTACACATCGCCATGTATTTTACAAGAACAAAAGCAGGGCAAAGCAATGTGCCTTGTAGTTGGAGCAGGAAGGCACGAACATCGCTGCCCACAAAAAATATGTCTTTGGCTTACCTGCAGCTTTGCCTGGTGATCAGGACAAAATGGTGGGACAGCACTGGCTACCACTGTTCTTTTCCATTGCTAGGGGGGCAACTTCTAAAGGCTAACATCAGAGATTAATTGAAAAGGTTTGCTGAATGGTGGGGCTTTGCTACCTTAACTACATGCATCCTCATGGCTTTGGACAGATGAGGGTCTGTTAGCAGCCCTCTGGCAGCGAAAGCTTGAAAGAGGAAAATCCCTTGGTGGTAGGACTCTCTTTGCTTACAGCTGTTGTGGTAGAACCTGATCATGCACTTTTGACCTATTTTTTTAAAACCTCCTTCAAGAACCTAAAATAGATACAGTCTGCTCTCACAGGAACTATTCCTATTTGGGCAGTGTTGGCATCCTTTTCTGTGTGCTGTTCCAGCGTTATATAAGTAACTCCCACTGAAGGGCAACAGCAGCCTGTTCACGTAATTCTGCCATGACTACTTAAAATGACAGGTATTAAATTAAGTGCACAGAACAAAGCCATTCAAATGTTGTGTGACTGAGCTAGTTTCCGCTCCTCCCCAGTACTTTATAAATACATGTTGTATTTACACTTGTGGTTACAATGAAGTAACCTATTATAATGACAGTGATCACTCTGTTTGAAACCACAGAAAGCATATTTAGGACAAGAAGTGACATCTTTCTCCTTAAAACAAACCCAAAATCCTCTTGTTGGTTTACAAGCCTGTTCTGTGGAGACCAGGATTCATCTTCTCCAGTACCTGTGGTTTATGTGTAACTTCTTTGTACATGGGTGCTGTAGTCCTAGTATGCATTTCATACAGTTCTATGCAAACAGTTCTTTGCTGGAATGAGAAGAGTAACTCGTAATCAGAGGACCAGCAAATGCAGTGGTAATACTCCTTAATTAAGGTTAAGGGTCTGTGGTTTATAGCTTAACAAGGAGGCCTCAGGCCTTTTTGTGCTCTGTACCTGGACAGAGCTGATGGGACCAAAATCTAATGTTCTGGGCTCTTGTGGTCATTTGTGCTCAATGCAGAAAAATTCTGTTCTTTTCAACCCTTATTTATGGGAACCAGAGTTTACCACTTCTGTTTATGCTAAAGAATTTTGAGCAGTACTCCCTGATATCACTGATAGCCTCCTATACCACAGGAATTTCTCCTTTAGCTTGAATAGTACTGTGAAGTGGTGTAGCTCTTCACTGAGATGCTTCTGTTGAGATTGCAATATTTTGATACACTTACCATGATATTTATGTAAGAGAGCTGCCACCTTAATCACTCAGGAGCCTGATTTAGATTCCTTATTTATACTCCAATTTAATATAATAAAACAATCTGAAATTAATTGTCTGGCAGATTTTGGCTCTGAAGTCCAATAACCAAAGAAGTTAAAATGAACTGTAAATCTAGTTTGTGTGGAACCACAGTGAAACTGCAGCTAATCCCTGCTGGAAGATCCCCAGATAAGCAGTGCTGTCATTTTACATGTTAGAGGTGGTTGTTATGAGCAGTACACAGGCCTATTGAATCTAGCACCTCACTTCAAAATGCATCTTAACAAATGGCCCTTTTAAGCCATTTTAAGATGCTTTCTTGATACTATGGCTAACGTAAACATATTTTCTCAGATAGTAATTGCAAACTGAGTAACTGCTAGAAGCACATAATACGCAGAAGCATCAATGATATGCAGTAGATATATATTAAGACAAAATAGATTTGCAAATATTTCTGCTGCCACTGAAATAAGTAAAAACACATGTTTCAGGAACTGATAAAGGTCCTTTGAAACATATGTTTTCGGTACCCATTCACCTTTTGCATTTTTTAATCTGACTGTTACCCATTGCTGGTAATCCAAGCTGGAAGTGATGAGATTGATAAGAAGGGCACCAGGACAATCGAAAAGGAATTCAAGGCCCTTGGACAATTGTTTGATGGGGCAGCATTCTGGACACATTTTGCCCCAAAGGAAGTTCTGAGTAGATATTGGGAAAGAGTTCCTCATCATGATAGTCATATGCTGAAACAGTCTTTTGAGGGATGATGTGGGGTCTCAGTCCTCAGAGATGTACAAAACCTGACTGGGTGAGGCCATGAACAAATTCACCTAATTTTGATATCAATTCTGTTTTGAGCAAGTGGTTGGATTAGAGAACTCCAGCATGTCCTTCCAATCTGTGATACTAAAAAAATTATCTGTGAGCTAAGGTGATAGGTTATGAATAATTATTCCATGAGATTTTAGAATTCCAGAGATGCTCTTACTTTTCAGAAATTAAAAGAAACCAGCTGGGTATGGCAGAAAAAGGGAAAACAGGTTTGATCAGACTCTGCTCAGGTAAAGGCTTAAGGGAAGCCTATTTAATCTCTAATACATTCTCTCCCTAAATATTCTTCTCATGTTAAACTCTAGTAAGTGAAGCAGTATGTCTATTTGGGTGGTGACTACAATAACTGTTGGTATATTAAATAAATGACAACACAGCATGATATATAGTGATGATCTATCATAAATATGGGAGCTCTTCAATAACAATTAATGCTGAATATATCATTTTATCATTTTTTTTTGTATAAAGATGTACATCTTTGATAAGCAAAGCAAGAAAACAAGAAATGTGTATCTGGTAATATCTCCTATAAGCAAATCCCTAGCTGCCATGCTCTGCAAATTCTGAAAGCATCTGTGATACCAGAATTAGTTTGAGACAGCCCCATTCTGATGGGGCTGTCAGAGGCACTGCAGTGTAGTAAAATGGTGACGTCCTGGGGTCCTTTTTTTTCATCACTATTTTGCTATATGTGCCAAATGAAGCTGTCATCACAGTGTACACTTTCACCTGTTACGTGGTGATCCGGCATGTCTATATAGATACTGCAGTTTCTAAGGGTTGGAAACCATTATTTATTTTTCCCTGTGGGCTATGGCAAATTTACAGGGAATATGATCTTAGCCTGATGACTCCCTTCATGCTGTTCCTGCCTGCTGTCTCTTTGTCTGAGCAGGATGAGCAAGACTTTCCTCCAGGCTATGTGTCAGCATCCCCAGACACCCTAGGAAAGCACAGACAAGAAGTGAAAGAAGTGAGGGTGTTAACCTCCTCTGTTAGTGTCCTTCCAGGGACACCCTGTGTGGACATTAAGTGATGAATATTGTCTCCTTATGGAGAAATGGAGAGGCTTGGGAAAGCCAGCATTGCTGTGTAGACAACTGTATCACTTACTAGGCATAGGCAGCAACACAAACAAGGGTCAGGCTAAGTGCATTGACTTGAAATCTTCACTTCAATGTTTAATTAATATTTCCAAAGTTTCTTGGATTCTGATGAAACTTTCCTTTCTATTGAGCATCAGTGAATATTGTTACTGGGCAGATGCCAGAGTTCTTGGCACGAAAGTTTGTAAGTCTGAACTACATTAGCTTTTTCCCAAGTTTTATGTCTTGATTTCTGATAACACATGTCTGTCTTACTTCTGAAATGAAAATAGCAAGTCTTTACAGAACTCCTCAAATTTTTTCCAGGCAAGTTTGTGTCTGTGTACACATGCATTGCAGCCAATTTGCTTGGAACTCAAATCCAAGAATTGCACCATGATTTGAAATCAGTGTTTGTAACAATTTATTTATTTTAATATTAAAAATCTCCTTACCACAGGATGTTAAATAACACATCTATGGCTGATTGCTTGGAAAGGTGGCTTACAGCTACAGCAAGTATGGCAAATGGGAAAAATATAATGGTGCTGTGAAGTTAAGTTAAGTTAAATTAAGGGATTAACCTAACCAAACCCAAAGCCACCACCACCAAAAGCCAGAGAAGAAGGGATTGGCACTAAGCAGTGAGACTTCAGAAAGGCTTGGATGAGTTTCACTGAAAACCTCCCCAGTGAACATGAAACCCAAATCTGAATAGAAAAAGCTACATGGCGGAAAGCTTAAGAGTGTACTTGAAGGGGCTGCTCTTGTGATGTGATGGTACATCTGACATCAGGCAAGACAGAGTCTTGCACATCTGGTTAGAGGAGTGAAAAACACCAGAGAGATAACATGCTTGCTTAGAGATCCTTGTTTAAAGAACACCAGATAAGGGAAAAATCACAGGTAGTCTGTTTTGCCCTATTGGTGTATTCTACAAGCCAAATATAGAATAGAATAGAATAGAATAGAATAGAATAGAATAGAATAGAATAGAATAGAATAGAATAGAATAGAATAGAATAGACCAGGTTGGAGGAGACCTTCAAGATCATTGTGTCCAACCCATCATCCAACACCACCCAACCAACTAAACCATGCAACCAAGCACCCTGTCAAGTCTCCTCCTGAACACCTCCAGCCATGGCGACTCCACCACCTCCCCGGGCAGCCCATTCCAATGGGCAATCACTCTCTCTGTGTAAAACTTCCTCCTGACCTCCAGCCTGAACCTCCCCTGGCGCAGCCAGGCATATAGCATATTTTATTTAGTAAAACAAGTACAGTTTCATTGCTTCCTCTGGTTTCATTTGGAAGAAAATATTTATTAGAAGTACCATCTGGAAAAGGCAAATGTCTGAAGAAACAATAAGGAGATTTAGATAGTTTGCAAAGTTTTAATTTATTGTATAAATTTAATAATTTGCTATTGTTTGTGTAAACTTAATAATATGTTGTACCATTCTAATTCCTGCTCTATCTTTAAAATCAGACATTGAAACTGAAAATAGAGCAACTCAAGCACACGTCGGTCCATGGCTTTGTTCACTCCTTCTTGCTCACACCACTGTTTATCTTATCTCAGGGGCATGGACAGTAGAGGAAGGTGGATGTGGTGCTGCATTTCCCACTCTCATCCTAGAGATGAAATTCATAAACAGTGACCAGTGAGACTGCCCAGTCTTTGTTGGAAAATATCTGTTACAGGCTTTCTTGAAAAGTGTCATTAAAAAACAAACCAACTAAATAAAGCCAAGCCTTTCCTAGACAAGAATATGTCTTTCTAAAGCAGTCAGCCTTCAGCTAGCACCAACATCTTGGTGAAATGTTTCCTCTGCATCAACAGAGGGCACAATTCCCACAAAAATCATCCTGAAACCTGTTAATAAAGCCTGGCAATGAAGCGTGGGTAAATATTAGCTGTTAATGCTCTGAGCCTTCAAGTCTTAAAGAGGAAAGCATCTGCTGCTGCTCCCCCATCTGGATATCCAGGTGTTTCAGGTGAATATTCTGTATTTTGCAAGGGAATATAAGCAAGTATTATCATAAATTGCTATTATCCAACCTATTTTTGCACAACCTGGTGAGGTAATAGGTATCTAGTGTTTTACATTGGAAGCAGACAGCAGAAATCCTTTTAAAGATAGCTCACTGGAACTACCCAGACACCTTTTTTATTTCATGATGGTTGTCATGCCTCTAATCCTTATGAAAGCATCAAGAAAGCATTGCTTTTATAAACTTCAGCCTTAGTCGGTATATAGCTTGATTTTAAACTCATCCTTCTGCTTCAGTAGTTATTTGATACTAGGTCAGGCCTCATGTTTTGCTGTTAAAGTTCTCGTGGTTATCTCCCTCCTCAGCAGATCTCACCATCTGTTTTAAAGCTCTGCTGCCTGGGTCACTTGAATCTCCTTCTCTCTTTCTCTCTCTTGAAAAAAAATAGCATTTTCTTCTCTGTTTCTCCAGTCAAGTATGAAAAGCTAGCTCATTTCAGAAATAGGATGGTCCTTGCTAACCTTTGTATCAATAGGTTGCAGAGCTCCTTTAGCCTTGCTGACTGTGGGAGAAAGCCAGTGTGATACACGATCTCTGGGGTATCAGCTCTGGATTAGTGCTCTTTGATTTAGGACCATCTACCATTGTAAAACATCAGTCATGCTGTGGACCCATCCCGTGTAGCTGAATGGCCATCTAGCTGTTACTGAGCTTGAAGAAAGGAGGGACCTAGTGCAGAGGCAAGGAGGTGGGCAAATTTCTTTTCCCTCTCCCTATCCTATTGTTTAGGGTGTTGCTGAAGAAAGAGATACAGGTACACTACAGCCCTGATTTCTGTGTTTTGCGGGAAGCTATAGAGAAATTCTAGGCACTGGTCAGCAGCTGGAAGTTTGTGAGGTGCTACTGTGAAAATAGAATAGAATAGAATAGAATAGAATAGAATAGAATAGAATATAGAATAGAATAGAATAGAATAGAATAGAATAGAATAGAATAGAATAGAATAGAATAGAATAGAATAGAATAGAATAGAATAGAATAGAATAGAATATACCAGGAATTAACCAGACCTTTGAGATCACCAAGTCCAGCCTATCACCCAACACCATCTAATCAATTAAACCATGGCACCAAGAGCCTCATCCAGTCTCCTCAAACACTTTCAGTGATGGTAACTCCACCACCTTCCTGGTCAGTCCCATTCCAATGGCCAATCACTCCTTCTGTGAAGAACTTCTTCCTAACATGCTATGAGTTCAGAGATTCTTAACCAACCAGTAAAAGGAAGGATAAACCCTATGTGCTATGCAAATCTACACTCTCCTTGGTCTCTCCGTTTCGCTAAGGTGGCCAGAGAAGAAGAAGGTTAGAACTCAAATGGCTACCTGGAAGCCATTTGAAATCAGGAAATAATCAAAATCTACAAGATGGGAATTTAATAAGGTGGCAGCCAAACTGACCAAGACGAGGCAC